>NC_142098.1:12407142-12559285 GCF_054644295.1 Miniopterus natalensis
CCAGCCAGCACACACATCGCTGGGCTTGGGAGCAGGAAAGGATGGCTTGGTTCTCCTTTTGGGGAGAACGTAGAGTTTCATGCTAGATGTTTTATGTATTATGTCTATAATATAAGCATATCAAAGTAAATGTTGGTGTGTTTTTAAAACCAGAAAAGTTACTTCCACAGTTTTCCGTGAGCCAGGTCACATTTGTAAATAATCACAGCATTTTTTCTGGCTGAGAGCCTGACTTTCATTCACTCCCCACCCATCCGAGCCCCTCTTTACATTAAAGGCGTGAGTGACTTCTCCCAACCAAGGTAAATAAATGGCAGAAGGAGGACAAGGCTCCAGGCTAAGAACGCCAAAGCCTGAAGAGAGTCTCCTGGTTGGAGACTGTTTTGAGGGACAGGGGGTTATGGGACCTTGGTGTGGCCTCTCATGGCCCTTTGGGAGAAGAGGGATTCAGGGAGGGAGTCCCCAACTTGAAGTTGCCACAGCCTCTTTGGGACTTGGGCAGGCCGTGTCCAGCAGCTCCAGGCTCCGGGGGCCCTTTGGCCACACTCACTTCCAAACACAGCTCCAGCTCTAGAGCAGCTTCACTCACACCTGCCTTCGCCCCAGCAGGACCCTGGGCAGGCAGGGAGAGGCCTCAAGCTGTGGGACCTCCCACCCCTTCCCCCTTGCTCTGGGCCATGTGGCTGCTGCCTACCTCAGCAGGGCCCTGAAAGGCAGCCTGAAGACCGGGCGCCCCTCCACCGGCCTTGCACACCTTCCCTGCCCCAGCCCACCCAGAAAGGGCCCACAGCAGGGCTGCAATGAGTGTCTGGCCCTTCCCCACACACCACCCGGAGCCAGCCCAACGCCCATGCTGCCCACTGTGCCCAACCTGCAACAAGTCCCCCACTTGGACAACTGCTCCAAGGACAGGCACCCCGAGACCCTCCTAGCAGTAGTGATAGCCAACCAAGGAAGGATGCACCTTCATGCCTGAAAGAGCAGGGCCTGGGAAGAAACAACCCAGGGGGCTGGCAGGGCTTTCAGAGTTGACTTTTTGAAGGCAAAAGGCAAAACACTTTTTACCTTCTGTTTCCCGCCCCCCACCCCCAAGCGTTCACTTGAGCAGCTTATAGTATATGCCATTGTGGGCTGGGGCAGTTTCAAGAAATTACACATGCCTCTTAAACTCTGAAAGCTTTAGCTGTACCTGACTGTGTGGTTAATGGAGGTGACCTGCCCCCTTCCCGCTCCCCCCTTTCCGTCTTGTGTCTTGCCGCCTCCTCACCCATGGCCGCCCTTGGCAGAGGAAAGGCCATGAGCCCATTGAGGAGGCGGCAGCCTGCCCTGCTGCCTGGGAACCAAGGAGGCAGAGCCCCACCGCCTGCCTAGAGGCCTGGGGCAGGCCCCAGCTTGCTAGGCCCCAGCAAACCCTCTTGGAGTTCAGTGCTAATTCCAGTTTTTCTTGTTTGAGGGGGCCAAGCCTTGGCTTCCCCCTTTGCCCCCTGAACAGGTCCCAGGATGAGTGGGGGAGGGGCGCCCCTCCTGCCCTCACTCCTGCCCCTCCCCTCTACAGTCCCATTTCCAGGGATTTTCTCTTTCAAAGCTGTCAGCTCCAGAAAGGGCACCATCCTACCGCAGATCCTTAGGTCCGAGGCAGGCTTTGTTGGGGACAAGATAATCCAACCACAGCCAGCCCCAGGAAAGGAATGGGGTTGGGGGTCCCCCTGTGTGCACCCTAATAGACATAGCAGCCTGCTATGGTTCACCAAGGGGTGAACCTGCCCAGCTCATGTTCTTTGCCCAGCCAGAGAGGCCCCTGGGGAGAGCCCCTCTTCACCACCTACTGCTTTCTGCAACCCTCCCCCCCCCCCAGCACATACACAGTTCCCCTCCTTCAGCCTTCATGAAGAGCCAGTCCACAAGCCTGGCACCAAACACACCCAAAGTATATATTGGATACCAACTGTATGCCAGGGCCTGTGCCTAGGACGGAGCACTCAACTGGGAACAAGCAGACTCGGCTCCTACTCTTGGGGATCTTATAACCTTGTGACATCCAAATGTGCTTTAAGGGTGACAAGTATAATAAGAGGGAGCTCAAAGTGTGAATAGAGGCCACCAGGGAAGGCTTCCTGGAGGTAGCAGCTTTCACCCAGTGCAGCCCTGGACCCAACCCAACAGGCCTGGATGCTTCTGCCTTGCACTCTCCCATAAGAGTTAGCAGGGACTTCACGCCCTTGGTGGGCCACCAGAGCCTGGTGTGCCCTGAGAGCACTGTTCAGGGGACCCAGCCTCCAGGGAAGGAGTAAGGGCAGAAAGGAGAAAGGGAGGCACTCCTTTGCTGCCAGATGCCTCCTGATGGTTTAGCATTGTCACGAATGTCACCCTTATCTCTTGGATCTCCTGGGAATCTGTGAACATGGCATTGGGCCCTGACACCTGTGATGAGCCATTGGGACTGGTAGGGAGTATCTGCCCCTCCCAGGCCTCCCGCCCCCTCCTTCCCCGGGCAGAAACCTGCCAGGCCTCCTCCATGAGCAGCTGATTTCATGGGAGGAGATGGGGCAGTGGGGAGAGGAAGAGGGAGGTCACTCTTGGTGCAGGCCAAGAGGGAGCAGAAACTTTGACCTTGCTCAGACAGGAGGCCTCCTTCCAGGCACCCACAGGCCTTCCACAGACATGGGGCAGGATCTTTGCCTGGACAGAGGGGGTGTCCCATCTGGTTCTTTCTTATGCTGGTGAGTAGGGGTAGGCTTTTCTCTTATTTTCTTTTGTTTAAATTAAACTAAACCACCAGCACCTTTGAAAGATTTTTCCTGTCTCTGTAAAAGACTTGTACTATCTCCCATCTTTCAACGCCCCCCTTTCTCCCCCTCCTCCATACCCCCTCCGTGGATGGAGCATTTGACGTAAGCAGAGACATAGGAAAGATACCAATTCACTATCAAAGCATCCTAGCCCCATCCCAGAGCAATTAAAAAGCCAGATGGAATCTCTGGGAAATCGGCATTAATAACACGAACAATCTGTGCAGGCCGGCAGGGACCCAGGAGCCTCGGGCGGGGGCAGGGAGGAGGGAGAGGTGCTGGACCATGATGAGCTCGCTGCGTTGTGGTCAGCCTGGGGGCGATGAGGCCATCGCAAGGGTCTGCCTAGGTCTGTCCTCGTCGGGGCTTCCCCCTGCAGCCCCTGCAAGGCCCTCTGTGCATCCAGGATCCTGGTCGCTGCAGACAGAGCCAAACAAATGTGGAACCCATTACTCAGGCAGCCACAGCCTTGGCCCATTCTGGCACCCAAGAGCTTTGCTTCCCTTTACTTTGTTTTTATTTATTATTTTTCTAGCCTTCTAGCCCCACCCACTAGGAACAGGCCTCCCTGCACCCAGGGAGCTTGCACAGATGTCCTTTCTCTTCATTCACTGTGCCCAAGCCATACCTGAGAACAGCAGAAGATGGTACTGGGGACCCTGTGGGGCCTGCACCCAGAGGCTCCCATTGTATTTCAGAGCGGTGGGCACTTGCGGCAAGACCAGCAGAGCTCGCAGAAGCCGAAATGATTGCTAGAGGAACAGGGCACAGGGTCCACACTGCCTGGCTGCCTTGAGGGGCTGGAAGGGGCTCGGCGAGGCCCACAGGAGAAGAATCTTTTGCTTCTGAAGGCTTTTTCTAGGCAAACCTAAGCAACCAGACCCTTCCCTAGCCCCATTTTTCAGACTGTGGTCTGGAGGCTAGCCTGAGATGGACTTAAAGATGTAGTTTTTTCATATCCAACAAGTTGGGACAGGAATTGGATTGTTTTGAAAACATCCTTTGTGATTCTTACGTACCCAGAGAGCCATTTTCTGACCTTCAATCTTCCCCGTCTCCTTGCTTCCATCTTCACCCTCACCCTCAGCCTCCCTGGAAACTGATCTCCCTGAGGTCACCATGGGTTGCTGAGGCTGAATCACAGGAACGCACCGGGGATCCTGCTTGTCTTGGCCTCCTGCTGAACTTGGCCTCAATGGACGTCCAGTGTCTGGCCCACAGCAGGTCTTCAACACGCGTGCGAATGCGTGGATCTCTCTGCAACTCATCTCTCCCCTCCTTTAAAAAACATCCTCACCCTCTCCTTTCCATTCAAGGGTACATTGGATTGGCCTGAGGTGCACCAAGCAGGGGCTTGAGGGACCAGGGTCACCATTGTGGGAAGCAACCGAGGGTAACAGAAATAACGCTCATTCCACGAGTCATGTCTTCTACGAATTTAATTTTGAAATGCAAGAATTCTAAGAAAGGTAAGCTGGTTCTAGATAATCCTCAACACCTCTGTGTTATTTACCACCAGAACCAGGCTCTAGCCAAGCCCCAATGAGACAGCTATGCTCAGGGAAAGTGTACAGGAAAGAGGTGGGATTTCAAGGAGAGGGGAGAGGGTGGGGAGAGGTACCGGAGCTGCTCCAAGGCACAGGACAGCTGGGATCACGCATTTCTGCTGTAAAGATCTCTCAGGGTTTGTGTCTCTCCAGGATGACTGACAAAGTCTTTATTGAGGGACTATGGCCCATGGATGGGAACACCAGTGGCCAACTGCAGTGGTCTAGTGGTGGCCTAGGACCAGGACATGTCACCCAGGGACCCAAACAGGTCTTAAAGGGAACCATCATGGCCTGTCCCAAGCACTCTAGATCCAAAGATATTTCTGCTCCTTGGCAAGTGGCAACCAATCTTTCCCCAGAAAGAAAGCCTATCCTTTCCAAGTGGCCACTAGCCTTTCCCTGCCCAGCCATGGAGGCCTCAGAGAGCCCCCATCTCCCTTCAAACCATCAGAGTGCTCTCCCTGGTGCCCCCCAAGGAACCCACACGGCTCTCGCTGGTGGGGAAATGTGGCTGATTATGCAGCCTTTTCTTCCCGCTTTGGGCAGTGGTCACAGTTGGACGTGGCAGCACAACCCCTGCCCACGAATGGGAGCAAAGGAGTGTCAGGGATGGGGCGCCTGCCCCAGAGGGAGCCGCTGTGACCTTCAGCATCAGGTTAGGACCCGTCTAAAGAGGCCTTGGTGATTTACAATTTGCAAACACGTTTTATTTGATTCCTCAGTTTTGCTAGAGCAATTACAGTGACTAAGCATGACAAGTCACTCCCAACACGGTATCTCCACGCTGTCAGGAAATGTGTTTGCTTCACTATTTTGCCTGGTGCAGTAACATTTTAAAAATAGACTCATTCACTGTACTTGAAGGCAATTTGTTCGAAATTTTCCCACTAATTTGATTTTAATCTCATATTTAAAATTCATGTGACCACATTCCCACTGGTTTATAGGGAATAAGCCCTACCTGGCAGCAGTTTAATTGGCCTTAACCCAGGAGTCCGCAGGACGAAGGACTTATTGCAGAACAATTTGAAGGCACTGGTACCTGGAATGGGTAAGACTATGTCTAATTCAGCAGTGCTGGGGCTGGTAACAGTAAGGATGGGCTGAAGGCCACTGCTGCTCTCCTGTAGAGCCTGAGCACGTAGTAGGCCAGCAGTCATCAATGAGCAGGCTCATTGAGCCCAGATGCCCTGGCGTAGTACATGCTTGAGATGTGCACTGAGCTGAGTCCTGGGAGGGACAGTTTGCTCATCAGGATGGTCCACCTCCCGCAGGCCATGGAGCACTGGTACCAGCTCACTCTTGGCTGTGCCTCTTACCAATGCTGTGGCCCTCACCAAGTCTCTTCATATCTCTGAGCTTCTGTTTCCTTTTATGCAAAATGTATGCAAAACTAGTACATGTCATCAAGTTGTTGTGAAAGGTAAACTGGCAAAGCTTGTGAGACACTTGGCTCTGATTAATGAGATTGCCACTGTTGTGCGTTAGGGCAGGAGGCAGAGTGCGAGGGGGTGGCCACCCTTGGTCCCTGCAAACTGCCCTGGAAGGAGACAGTCATCTGAACAATTTAGGGCAAAATCCAGTACCCAGAATAATTAAGTTACTGAAGTCATTTTAATGTTGCTTAGAATTTTTTTTCCAGGATGCCTTTCATTTACTTAAAAAGCACTTAATGAGCTCTTCCTGGGTGCAGAGTCCTCTTGCCAGTGACCTTGAAGTCTGAGTCTGAGGTCAAACCCTCCTCCAAGGCTCCCGGCAGAGCTAGCAGGGGTGCCCCATGTACTTGTTGCAGGAAAAGATTCTTGACACCAGTACAGAATCCTAGGTGTCAACTCCCATTTAATGAGAACAAGTATTCTCACTGGAGCATCAGCCTCCCCAAACCCGGAAACACCACTTTTCCTGACCCCATGGGCCTCTGCAATGATTCTTTTCTATTTGGGAACCTGGGACCTCAGTGCATAGGGTGGCCCTTGCTGGTGACAGGGGAGCAGGAAGATATGCTATGTGTGTCTAGGGGACACCTCCAGGTGAACTTGGGATTGCTCTTCAGAGGACCCTTTGCCCCTCTTGGGCCCGAAAGCTCCTCCAACCCCCACTAGGTCATCTCAGTACTTGGCCAAACAGCTGGTTCCCATTTGCCTGACCCAGCTCGAGCCCAGGAAGTAAGGAGGGAGACTGCCCTCCGCCCTGTGGGGAGGCCTGACTGGACTCCCACAACCAGGGCAGCTCCTGGGCTTCTGGAGGGGTAACGAGGGGCCACAGAGGCAGGTGGGAGGACACCTTGGCCAAGCTTCCCCAGAGCTAGGGTCACCAACAGGAAACTGCTCCAGAAACCTACCCTGCTTTTCCCTTTGCTGCCAGGAATGCCACCTCGAGAGTTACTCGAGTTAATGAGCAAACCCCTCAGGCAAGGAAGGAAGGCAGCTCTTGGACACCCCCACCTCGCTGCTCAAGCACAGGAAACAGCTGGATGCCACTTGTGGGGGGGGGGGCAGAAGGTATGGAGAGGGTCCAGGAGGCCTTAAGTCACTGGCCTCTCCCCAGCCAAGCCAGCTGGGCTGGTGCAGGGCAGCAGAAAGGAGAGAGAGCAGGCATGGGCTGTGGGCGACCCCCAAGGGAGAGTGGCACTGTGTGGGCGCAGGCACAGGTGCAAGAGCATGCTGTGAGTGTGTGAACTTGGGGCTCATTCTGAGCCTGAGTCTGGAGGAGCTTTCAGGCCCAAGATGGGCCAAGGGTACTCTCAAGAGCAAATCCCAAGTTCACCAAGATCCGATCCACCTCCATGTGAGAAGCAATCTCATTGGGGAGAGGTGGAGGCAAGTGAGTCACGGGCCAGGCCCATGGGCCAGGGGAGGTGGGAACAATGGCTCTCAGCCCAAAATGTGTCAGAGGCAAGATGAGCATCTTGAGTGATGTTCACTTTGTATAATTATGTGTGACAGCGCTGCCCAGGGAGAAAGAAGAGCAACCCGCCCAGGTCCTCTACTCGCTGCACGGCGCCCAGGCTCTCCAGAGGCCCAGCTGCCTGCCACAGAGCCCGGTCTGCCAGGACCAGGGAGAAGACCAGGGTGGGGCAGGATCAGTACCTGGACCCCTACACTCTGCATCCAGTGGGAGAGTTGAGCCCTCTCCACCCCCAAATCCACACAGGAGAGTGAAGTGCTCGTTTCCCTAAGACCCTCATTACTGGCTTTATTCAATGACACCTTCCCTGTCCCCCCCCTTCCACCCAACACTCCTTAATTTACTTTAGTTTTTAATTTTTAAAATTAAGTCAGCTGCATGTTGTTTGGACCATTGAGAATTTTAGAAATTGGAATGGCATGTCAGAGACATTACAGAGCCAGGTTTGGGAGCCCACATGCCCTCCACATCTTTACTTATCATGGGCTGGGAGGTCAAGTGCAATTGGCCATCCCTTTCTGCTTTTCCCATGAGACAAGACACTGGAACTGGTCCCTGCACAACACAGTGGTTTGGAGGGCCTGCTGCTGGGTCTGGGAAAATCTGGCTCATGCTGGAGGGCCAGGGTGGGATCAGTGTCTCCATGAGGCTCTACTATGGAGCTGCTCATAGCACCCAGGCCCAATGTTGGTTACACAGGGCTGGGCCTGCATTTCCACCCACTGGGGGTGTGAGACCATCTATGTCCTCACCTCACCACACACCTGCTGTGTGACCAGGCACAGGTTTGGCAGCCTCTCTGTTTGAGCATGTCTGAAAGGTGTGCCAGGATTCCCAGAGGCAAGATGATGAATGGGTGTCCCTCCAGAACAGAACAATCACAAGAACCTGATCCCAGGACGAGTCACACTGAGGAGGACGGGGACCAGGTCACCTGGCAGACAAGAGGGGGGTGTGAGTCAGAAACAACCTACCCACCTGCCAGCCAGATCACTCTCCTGCCCAAGAGAGCTCAGTCAGGGTAGAGAGCCAGAGGACTGCAGAACCAAGGGCTGGAAAATTCCCCTACTGTCTCTGGAGTTCAGCTTCTAGATCCTTGCCATCCAGGTTGTAGGTGATGTTGGAGGGCTAGACAATGAGAAACATTAGAGCTCCTTGGCCCATATTGAGGCCTGGGGTTGGAGGACCCTAAGGTGGTGCTGGTATCATCAAGCTTTCTTCAGTTATGGCAAAGGGACACTCTAGCATCACCTCCTCTTTCAGATCCCCCACCCCAGCCATAACCAGACTATATGAACCAGTGAGTCAGTAAGTCTCCTGAGAGCCCAGGCCAGAGTTTGGTCAAGGGAGACCAGGGTAAGAGGAGAGAAGGGCCACAGTATGTAAGAGGAGGAGGTATCCTGTCAGTACTACATCAGGGTGGAATAGAGGACTTTCTCACTCCACCAGCTCATGCCACTGCACCCCAGTTAATTGTGGAGGGACCCTGGATAATGGTGTCCTGCTAGCTCCTGGTGACAGGTCAGTAAGGTGCATGGGAGGGAAGAAGGAACAGGAGATATAGTTGTAGCCATCTCAGGGCTATCCAAATGGTTCTTTAGAAGGCAGGGGTGAAGTGCAGACGCAGGAAATAGGCAAGAGTTGATTTTCCATCTTTTCCTTGTGTCCTTTGTCTGCTACATTGAATTTGGTATCGTACAACATCATGGCTGTTGGACAGTAGCAGACTGGGTCCAGTGTCTCCTATCAATATTTTTTGAGCTCCCGGTTGCCTGAGACATGGAGTTATACATCACCAAAGGAAAACTAATTATCAAATAGTTTAGTGCATGCCTTCATTCATTCATCGATTGGTTCCAGAAAATTCTTACATATTAATCTCTAAAACCTTTCCTCAGCTCCATTTCCTCTCTTCTCTCCTTCAGGGACAATATGAACAATGTTAGACCTTCTCTTCCTCTTTCTCTCATGTCACCTCTTCCGTATTTTCTTTTTGTCTCTATGTGCTACATTGTGATACTTTCTTCTGACTTCTTTTCTGATTTCCTAATTTTCTTCTCAGCTGTGTTTACTCTGCAGTTAAACCTATCCATTGAGTTCTTTTTTTTTTAAACCTTACCCAAGGATATTTTTTCCATTGCTTTTCAGAGAGAGAGTGGAAGGGGGAGAGAGAGAAGCATCGATAAGAGAGAAACACACTGATTGGTTGCCTCCCGCACGCACCCCAACTGGGGCCTGGATCAAGCTTGCAACTGAGGTACGTGCCCTTGACTAGAATCGAACCTGGGACCCTTCAGTCCGTGGGCCCATGCTCTAACCACTGAGCCAAAACAGCTAGGGCTGTCCACTGAGTTCTTGATTTTGGTTATTATGGTTTTAATTTCTAGAGATTCAAAGTGATCCTTTTTTCAGATCTACAATGTCACATTTTATAGATTCTCATTCTCTACAGTTATCTTTAAGCATGTCTTATTTCTTTAAATATCAGGTTCACAGCTCTTTCATAGCCAACAATTTTAATTCTTAAGGATCTATTTCTGTTTTCCGTTGATTCTCCTTGTTTTCACTTATAGTGTTTATTTTCTTGTGTATCTGATCATTTTTGACTATGTACTGGTCATTGTTTTAAGAAAAATTATTTGAAAGAAAAAGTTTAGACTTAGAACCAAGGTACCTTTCACTAGAGAGCATTTTTATTTGTTCCTGCCAAACACAGAGGAATACTGCTAATCCAGGATCACTGTAATCAACCTTAAAACTTGAGGTTCCCTAGCCCCCCCCCCCCCCCCCCCGGGAAATGAGAATTTAGATTGCAAGATCATGTGAGAGCTGGGCTACTTCTGATTCACCTTTATCCTGAGGGTGTAGTTCTTTGGAGTTCCACATCAATGTGGGTGATGTCTTATTATATGCCCTTACCTGTGTGAACCCTGGGATTTGAGCTCTGTCACTCATCCTATGAGGGTGTCAAAATAAAATTAAAATCTGGGGGGATCAGAAAATGCCTCAGTGAAAAAGTGGCTTCCATTCTCGCTTACCTGTCTGGGTTTTTCTCCCCTCAATTTTCGCCTGCCAATTCCCTTTTATACTGCCAAATCTTTAGTACTTTTAATATATATATATATATTTTAAATGTATTCAGCATTTTTAATTGTTTTCAGTGCAAGGATGGGCCTAAATAATCTAGTTTGCCATTACTGAAAGCTGGAAGTTCTTTCTCCCTTCAATCACTCAACAAGTATTTGTGGAGAATCTACTATGTGCCAGGCACTGTGCTGGGGCAGAGCAGCAAACCAGACAGAGAGAGCAGGCTCTTGTGGCAATCACCATCTCTCTAAGGAGACAGACAATAAACAGAGAGTTACTCAATTGATTAGTTAATTACTGTTGTGATGCATATTGTGAAGTAAGGAAATTCAGGGGTGATGATAAGGCGGCTTCACCCGCTTTGAGGGTTCAAGGAAGTTGTTCTCAAGGACGTGATTTTTAAAGCTGAGATCTGAAGGATTAGTGGGATTTATAAGTAGTTGGGGGGTGGATCAAGAGAATCCAGGCAGAGGGAACAGCATATACAGAACTCAGCAGTGGGAAGGAGCTTGACATTCAATGTACTGAAAGGTGTCCAGTGTGGCCACAGAGTGTGGAGCAGGGCAGGGAGGTGGAGGACAAGAGCTGAGGCCGGTGGTCAGCTGGGTCACACTATCACACTCACACAAGCAGTGGTGCAGACTTTGGTCAGTGTGCCAAGAGCAACAGGAGACATGGAGAGCACCAAAGAGTGGCGGATGTGTCATGGTGAGCAACACCTTGGTGGCACAGAGGTGGACAGATTCAAGAGAGATTTGGGGGATAAGAGAAGAAGAGTTTCCACCAAGCTTGGCCATAGAATTGTCCCAGAACGCCTTACCCGATCATGCTGGTTGTCCTTTGCACTCAGATCCAGTCTAGTCCTACTCTCTGCCTGGGAGCCTGGCCTGTGTGGGCCATAGTGATGGCCCCCCATGCCTCTGGCCTCCTGCTGGGTTTGGATAATGGTAGGTACCCCCAGAAGACCAGAGGGACGAAGGAGACAGGGGTTGGGGTATTTCTTCTCTGCTCTCTGCCTGCTTAGTGCTCCATCTGCTTGTCCCCAAGACTACAGCGCTGTCAGGTGGCCGGTCCTCTGTCTTCCATGGGTCCAGTTCTCACTGGGCTCTGGCAGTAACGCCTCACCTCGCCCCTGGAACCCTACAGTGGTGATGATCACAGCTGTCAGGGCCTCAACATCCCTTCTCATTCCCTCAACCCTGGTCACACCCCTCAAACAGTCCCTTTGTTAACATCCCTTTACTGGAACCATTAGGGCTGAGCTTGGTTTTCTGCCAAGACCCTGAGTGATCACTAATACTCAGGTTTTTTTGCTTTAAAGACTCTGGAGAAGCAAATCTGTCTGGGAATCCTGGAGGGGGGCCAGCCCTTCGTGGCAGCCAAAGGGGTGGGTCGGAGCCCACATGAAGGCTGCTGCCGGCTGCGTTCTGTAAACAAACACCCGCGTGCATGCTTAGCGCAACAGAGCCAGATGACAACCACGGCTGTGACAACTTTATAGAGCCCCAGTATCAGAGAGGACAGAGGTAATTAGGAGAATTGTAAACATATCTGGTGTCTTCTGTCTGGCAGCACAATCCGTGCTTGTGTGTGCTGGGGGTGGCACCCTGGGGGAGCTGTTTTCCAACCCACATTCATTCAGGTTCCAAATACTTCCTAAAAGAGGTGTCCCAGGGACTGAGGTCAAAGTGCGTGATTTCTGGGATGGACTCCTGGGCCCCGTGCTGTGCATCATGGGGAAGAAGCCCGACTTGGCCTGCCTGCTGCCCACCCTCTTGCCTCCCTCTCCTCTGCCTTTCGCTTCCCCACCTCCCTCTGGAGCTGAAGTTTGCCTCCCTTCACTTTCACTTTGGAGATGAGAGCTGGGAACATGAGCATCTACTGAGAGGTGACAGATGCTTAAGAATTGTGTTCCCAAATCTCATGGGCCCACTTCCCCACCTGCCTCTGTGCTGGGGGCTCAGGCACAGAGCTGGGTGCAAGGAAGGAGGAAAAGAAAACTGGGCCTGATGGCAGAGGCTGCCTGGGTGGGGCAGGTGGTCAGGGAAGGCCCCGGAGGAGGCCGTGCTCAGTAGAAACCAAAATGACAAGAAAGATCCAGACACTCAAAGGATTTCTCCAGGTATGAAAACAGATGCAGCAAAGTTCCAATGGAAGGTCAGTGTGGCCAGATGAGGGGGAAGCTCAGAAAATGAGACCAGAGAGGGGGGCAGAGAGCAGCTCCCTGGAGGCCCTGGGGTTGGGAGCCACACATCCCGGGTTGCTTGGGACAGTCCTCGGTTACTCCCACTGTTCCAGAGTAATTGTTTATTGCATCCCTGCTTGTTCAACAAACAACACAGCCACCTTAACTGTGAGGCAGAGGAGGAAATTAGATTTTACATCGTTTAATTGCAATGGGAAGGCATCGGAGGATTTTGAGCAGGGAACTCACACAACCAAGTCTTTTCTTCATTCACCAAGTGTTCACTAAGTGCCAGGCGCTCCCTTGTCTCCCGGACACAGCAAGAACCAACCGGCATGGAGCTTACATTCTAGTGGTAGAAATGCCAACAAACATCTAACAAAATTAATGATTCTTTCACCACTTTCAGTTCCCCCGGCAGGTAGAACTGCTCATTGAACAGAGAGAAAGATGAAGGTAAAAGAACATCTTGCTGGTTCTTTTTCTAGATTTAATAATTTGAAAGTCATAAGCTACTTCTCATGAAGTTGGCTCCCAAGCTGGCCCATGAGGGAGGTCTCTGTGGGGAGTCCCGTGCAGTGCAGGTGGCCCCGCCTCCCTTCTCACCCACAGGCCCAGGCTTCTGTGGCTGGTGACCCTAACTGTGTGCTGGTTGTTCTCACTGGACCCTCACTCCAGGCTGGTCCTTAGGTCTAGGTAACTGGCTTATAAATTCTTACAGAACCCTATTTTGAAAGGCCTAAACAGAAAAGAGCATTTAACATTGGCACAGCTCACCAAAATATCTGCCTCTATGTTACTGGCTCACGCATAGAGCCAAATACAGAAGAACACAAATCACAATGGGATGTGTCTTCAGGCATGGCTGGATCCAACAGCCAGACTATGTTGTCAAAAGTCCTCTCTCACTGCATCTCTTGGTTTTGACACCCCTTGTGCTGGCTGCAGCTTCCTGTTAGGGGTTTCCAGTAGCCCAAGGCCTCCAGACAGATACCCAATAACCCAGAATAGAGCTTCAGTCTTTGAAGAGTTTCATCAAAAAGTCCTGAAGTTGGATTCTGTTGGACCACAGGATCATCACTGAGCCAGCCGCTGTGTCCAGGAGGAAAAGGGCACTAACTGACCAATCCTGAGTCATGTCGTTCCCCCCCCCCCCCCCCCATAAACACAAACACTTTGGAGGAGGGAGTCAGCCCCATTCACATTGCATGGAGTGACAGTGGGGGAAGGGAGGTGCTTTGAGGAAAATCCAGGTGTTGGGGCAGACAAAACACCTGGTAATCCTGTCCCTGTCCTTTGTCCCAGGAAGAACTGGAGCTCACTGAGAGGGAGGAAGACTCAGGATAAATCCTTTGCCATTGCTTCCAAGGACAAAGCAAGTCCATGACCACAGTAGAGGAAGGTGGTGAGTTTCTGGAATCCGCTCTTGTGATTTGGGCCCCACATTCATTCCTGATTTCTGCTCCACCTCAGGCTACCAACAGCCTCTCCCCACAGGCACCAGCCTCTCCATGTGGTCTGTGACTCTAGCCCACGGATGCGGGATGGCAGGGGAGATACACGGCAATGGACAGACTTCAGAGAAGCTCTGGGCAGGGCCCCTCATGGAGGGAGATGAAAGGTTAGGGGCCTCTCATCTCCTGAGGCCTCAAAGCCACCAGGCCCTGTCCCCTGTGGGCCCCTGGAATTGCTCAGCTCTAGCCCTTCTGAGGCCTCCAGCCACTGGGATGGGCATTGTGCTTCCTGCAACCAGAGCTGGGAGCAAGCTGCTCAGGGGGTGGATACTGGCTACAGGGAGGTGAGGAGACGACTCCTACCATCTGGCCTTGGGAGGGGCCTCTGAAGAAAAATGTTGCCCCTTGTACCCCTCACTCAGGGACACTGCCTGATAGTAAGGAAGGAAACCCCTTTACTGAGCACCAACAACATACAAACACTTTCTTAAGTCTCTCATTGCATCCTATCAGCTGCTCCGGGGTGGTCCCTCCACCAGCATGTCCATCAGATTGGGGGTAGGAAGCTCCTGAGGCCCACTGGACTTTACCCAGATTTGCAGACTGTAAATGATGAAGCCAGGGCCCACCACGAGGCCACCACCCTTCATAGCCTCACTCTTGCTTAACAGATGGGAGGTGAGGTCAGGAAGGAAGAGGGGAGAGGCCTGGGAGGTGAGGAGCAAGGCCTAGGGAAGCAGCAGCCCTCCTTTCCCCGGGAGGGTGAGAGCCCAGCTCAGGGATGCGGGAGATGCCGCGGCCCAGGCTGGCGAGCAGGGAGCCCGCCAGGGACCAGGAGGAGGCTTCCTCTCAGCGTCTTCATGCCACAAGTTGTAAAATAATCCCCTCGGCTCAGAAAAACACATTTTATGGCTGTCTGACTCATTTCCCACAAAGCTAGGTTCACCCACCCTCCACCCCCCAACGTGTAGAGCTTTTGTTTTGAAAAATAAAAAATATGTTGAAAATTTCAAGATGACTTTTAGACATAAATAGTTCCCTTCTTCACCCTCGTCCCAGGCCCCCCTCACCTACTTTCCCAAACACTGGCTGCCAGGGCCTTGGGAGGACCCAGTCCAAGTGGGTGTGGGATGACTCTGGGTGACAGAGCCCCCAGGGCTGGGCCAGGGGCGCCTGCTGGGCACTGAGAAGGGCCAAGGGGCCCTCCAGGGAAGTGGGCCTCCCTGGCTTCTGCTGCAATGCCCCTGATCCTTCTGATTTGCAGTCCCACGTGGGCCCCAAAAGCACCACCACTGGCTCCTAGCCTCACAGTCTCTCCAGGCCCAGGTCCCTCTCCATGACTTCTGGGATGCAGGCAATGTTTGCCTGGTTGCTCTGCACCCTGACACTCTGCTATGGGGAGCTCCACAGGGTGACCTCAGGCACCTAGCTGGGCCCCAGCCCTTAGGCCCCACAATTGAAGCATAAGGGTCTGATATGGGCTCTTATCCCCCAAATACATCAGGGCTTTTGATTACTCCCCACTTACCTGGGGGCTTGGCCTCCTGTCTCCCAGGGCTCTGGACTCCCACCTGGGAGTAAGAAGCAGCTTCTGGAAGCTGAGGATTGGGGGAGAGTTTTACTATCAGGGCTCAGCTGGGAGGACCCTAGGGTTAGCTGGAGGCAGGGATGAGGGGAATATAGATTGGGGTCCCCCAGGCTGGCTGGGCCATGGGCATCAGGGGAAGGGCCAGAGGTGACCTGGACTTCCTTAACCACAAGAAAATGACTCAGCTAAATGGAGGAAGGGTTCCGTTCCAGCAGACTGCTTTTTCCACTATGGTAAGAGCTTTTTACCCGCAGGCTCCAGAGGAGCTGGGTACCCCACGGAGGGTTTGGGGAGTTTCGATTTGAATAGTCAATGCTGATTTTTAATCATTATTTTCAAAAGGCAGCTCTTGGTTTTCCAGCAGGTGGCTAGGTCCTGGGGAGCGAAGCTAGGTGTGTGTGTGTGTGTGTGTGTTTTGTGCACGCACGCGCGTGCCCATGTACAAGTGCACATTTGTGCCTTGAGGACACTGGGGTCCAGGAAGGGGAAGATTTAGTCAGGACATTTCCCTTTGCCTGGTGGCAGGTCTTGCCTAGGTTTGCAGAAATGACCTGGATTCTCCAGCCCTCTGAGCCTGTTGGCCTGAACAGGGCTAACAGCTACATTGATTGAGGTCTAAGTGTGTGCCAGGCAGCAGGCTGGGCACTTATTCACGTTACCTCACAACCCTGGGAGGTAGGTCCCACTCCAGATACCAGCTGAGACTCCAAGAGGGGAAAGCACCCATCAGACACTCAGCCAGGTGCAAACCCAGGCAGCCACACACCACTGTACACACTGATCGCTGGCCCCACCTGATCGTTCTCCAGCTCCTGGCATCTTCTGATACTGCCCAGGCTTGTCTGCCATAGCAACTGGCAGCCCTGGACCCAGTGAGGGCTAACAGCTTCTTTCCAGGGACCTTGCTCAAATGCCAGCCCATCAGTGACCAGAAGTTGGGGCCCTGCCTTGCATTCTGATATATAATGCAAGGGACTGTCCAATGCAGCCCTGGCTCTTACTGTCTAGCCCAGCCCTAAGGCCCAGGCAGCCTGGGTGACAGATGGCATCTCCAAGAGGGAGAGCTGAGCCCTGTCCTTGCAACTTCCAGCCTCATGAGTGTGATGGGACAAGTCCTAGTCAAGGTGCCTAATGAGGACAAAGGCCACTGCTTTGAGCTCCTCCTACTTCTAGTCCAGCCTGGGCAGGCTTCCTGGAGGCGGGCACCAGCGGGCCCTGGTCTGGATGGCAGCAGTGGGCATAATAAAAGCCCCCAGGACAGTTACTGGCCAGACTGGAAGGCACTCCTCCCCATGCCCCCGACAGAGGGCCCTGTGTCTGCTCCCATCCTGGCAAGACCCACAGCCGTGAAATGTTCCTTGTTTCTTACTCCCCCTTCCAGGGCAAGCTCTTCACTGAGGCCCCCTTGAGGGAGATGACAGGGTGCAAGATTTATCCTCCCACTTCATTGCTGGTTGGACCTCAGTTCTGCTCGGAGCCCCTCCATAGGCCCCCTCAGAGAGGACTTCTGCTCCAAACTGGGGTCAGGTTCCCAACCTGGAGGTAGATAGTAGTCAAAACTGCCCAGTAGAGGAGCCTTGCCCAGGTCTCCAGGGGTTTCAAGGGGCAGAATTGGGCCTGGCCAGTGTGGCTCTGCAGCCAGGGCAAGGGTTCTGCCTGGGGCCAGGACACGTGTCCTGGCTCTGTGGCCTCCCCACAGCCCAGCTGGTGGCCTGGGGGGAGGAGCAGGGGCTGCAGAGGCTGGGAGAGGAGGTGAGGTCAGCGGCCCCTCCAGGGTGCTGGCAGTTCCAGGGCAAAGGGCAAGATGGCTTTGGCCAGAGAGAGGAAGCAGGGCAGGGAGCAGCGTAAAGATGAGAGTTGTGCTGAGCAGCCGAGCAAGCAAGGGCCCTGAGCCTGAGCTCTTGGCTTGGCCCCTCTCCTGGGGGCCCCCGTCCAGGAGACAGAAAATGAGAGTAATAGAGAGATGAGTGAGCCAGGAGTCAGCAATGGGGAAGGCGCTGAAACAGGCCAAGGCCAAGGCAGGTAAAGGAAAAGGAACAGAGAAGACAGCATCAGAGCGTGGCCTGGGGTGGACCCCATCCTGCTGGTCCCAGTGCTAGGAAACAGGCTTTCTCAGGCCTCAGCCTAGGAGCCAGGCAAGAGCCTTGGAGGTGGGGGGGGGGGGTGTGTCTCTGTTTATTGCCCCTGCTCATTGCCCACACAGAGGCCCCCCACCTTCCCCACCCCCAGGCTCACACCATTGGCTGTCTGTGAGTGCCATTGTGCGCTGTGTCTACTGTGTGTACGCATTTCTGCATGTGTGTGCTGTGTGAACCATGTCTGAGGCCCTCTGCCTCTAGGACTCTCAGCTGCCCAGAGTCACAGAGGCAGACCTGGGCACCGGGATAAGGCCTCTCCCTGAGCCAGGCCCCCTTGGGCCCTGCGGCCATCCTCTTGGGGATCCTGGGGAGACCTAAGGGGGCTGAGCCTCTGCTTCTCCAGAAGCCCAGATGTCTCTTCCACCCATGGAGCAGAGAAGGCAGCCTCACTCTGGTGGTCCTTGGTCTCCCAGAACCACATAGTCCCCAGTGGACAGCCCCCGACTGACCAGGGGCCTCTGACCCACTCCATGCAGAGCCAGCTCTGGGCCTCCGCAGTGGACAAGGACTCCAAAGGCTCACAGAGTGGGCCACAGACTGTTCCTTGCATGAAAAGCTCAGTGTGTGTGTGTGTGTGTGTGTGTGTGTGCCATGCAAACACAAACATTCACCTCTGTCACCTGTCAGTGAGCTCCAGCATGTCAGCCTCACCCATTCGTCCATCATCCCCTCATCCAGAAACTTCGGTGGCTCCCAAGGGCCCAGGTACCAAGTTCTCTGCCTCTCGCCACCTGGCTGGCCCAGCCTTCCCTTGGCCCCTCACTGCAGCGAGGCTGGCCCTGTTCTTCCGTCACAGTTTCTGTGTAGGTGCTTAACAGTGTTGTATACCTGTGACTATTGTGTATTTGTGGCATCTTCTCAGCATGGCCTGGGTCAGGTGTGAGTCTATGAGTCAAGGAAGAAACCCAGCTGACACTGGTTGGAGCAGAAAAGGAACTTATCAACTCTTATAATGGAAAAGCCCAGGGTGGAGCTGGCTTCAGCACAGCTGGACCCCAGTTGTGGAAACCCACGCCCATCCCTGAGCTCTGCTTCCCTTTAGGCTCCTCCACCTTCTACAGGCTCCCAGGAAGATAGTCTCTAGGCTTCAATTCCCCTGCTTTGCCACCTAGAGAAAGAAAACAAAATTTCCCAGTATTTCCAGCAAAAGTCTCAAAGCTGACACCCATTGGCCAGGCTCAGGGCACATGACACACTCTGGAGCCCTAGGCTGGGTAAGCCCTGCCTGAACCATGTAGTCTGAGAAGGGAAAGGGCTTGTTCCTCTAAGGAACATCAGGGCTGCCCCAGAGGAAGGAAGTGTAGATGCTAGGCAGCCAGGAACCTGGGGGCCCACCCAGATGACTGTCCGTGAGTGATTACTGGGTCAGGGTGGGATGTGTGCAGTGCTCTTCCTCGGTCTCACTTGGTCTCCAAGCTGGAATGGGGTCTAGCATCCTGGAGCTGGCAAGCCCGGGGGCTTCTGTGCCATTTCTCATTGTACAGATGGAGGAAATGAGGCCCAGAGAGTCGCGCGGCCGGTTAGGACAGAGCTGGAGCCAGAACATGGGGCTTTTGACAGCTAATCCAGACTTTCTCACTGGGGCACTCAGTGCAGCCCAAGCTGCACATTGCTTGCCCCCGAGAGTCTGACCCACCAGTCAGACCTGGGATTCAGGTCCCAAAGGGCAGTGTCCACAAGCATCACATTGAACCCCGGCTCTGGCCACAGAAGATTAGCATTGAGACTTGAGGCTATGCTGGGGACTCCAGGGTCAACAAGCCCAGCAATTCTGAGGCCAGGGCAGAGACTGTCTGCAAACCCCAGTCCAAGAAGCCATGCCCACCTCAAAGGCCAGGGCGTGGGGAGAGGGGTGGGTTGAGAACAGATGCCAGGACAGGAGTAGGAGTGGGCTGATCCAGGGTGGGAGTCAGGGAGGCCCAGGAGCCCAGACCAAGGGCCCCTGCACCAGCTCAGCAGCTAAGGAGGGGGAGGGAGACCCGTACCACAAGGCCAGAAAGGTCAAGGGGTGGAGAGGCCATGAGGGGCCCGGCGGGCCAAGGAAGCTTGGCCAGAAAGGCCTGTTTACTCGGAGGCCCACGAGGTCAAGGCCCAGTCCCCGGGTTAATTATTAACGGCTGCCTAGCTCGTGGCTGCCCTGTGTGGTATGGGCTAGAGAACAGAGCCCGGCACTACTCCTTGCTGGCACCCTGCACTAGGGGGGCCTGGAGTGCTCCCTCCCCTCAACTTCAAAAGGCACTGGCTCTCTTCAGCTCCCAGAGACTCTGACACCCCCCTCCCCAACTCAGGGCAGGCCTATGCCAGGGCCTGGGAACACCAAAGTGGGCAAAAGTGGGGCCTGAGGCTTTTGTTCATCCCCCATAGCCTGGCTTTGGGACATCACATGAGGCAGGACGGACAGGGCCAGAGGAGCCCTTGTCCAGAAAGAAAAGGGTCATAATGGGTACAAGGGGTGAGCCTGTGTTTCTGGCAGGAGACAGGTTTCGTGGCAGGATGCAGGGGTAGGGCAGTGTCTGTGGGGACAGGCACCTTAGGCCTGACCTCACAGGGTCTGGACTGGAGGGGGTCCGGAGACCCCCATGAGGGCTGTTGCTTGTGCTGAACCTGCTCAGAAAGAGCTGAGCTCCTCGCCATTGGCTGTGTCCCCACCACCTCCGTGAGCGAGCCAGGACAGGCGGGATCCCTGTGCCCTGGGGAGAGCCTCTTCCCTCTCCAGGGAGCAGGTGCTGACAGAGGAGCTATAGCTGCATTAGCAGCCTTTGGGCTGCAAATCCTCACTTTGTCCTGCAGATTAGGCCTCTCCAGCAAGGTCAGAGAGGAAAGTACCCAGCGGTGGCAAGGCTGGCTGCCCATCCTCTGCACATTCAGCCCAGCCCCTGAGCCCCAGCTCACCCCAGCCTCTTGGTCCTGGGGCAGCCTTGCCCTCAGCCTGACCCAAGCAAGGCATGGGCCTCCCCAGGGCTCTGGGGGTGATGAGGAAGGCAGCCTGGTCATTCAATGCATCTCAGAGAGTGACAACAGCTCCAGGAGGGGACCCTATTGAAGTCCAGGTGCTGTGTCAGGTGGAGCCAATACTCCTGGACCCCCTGAGAGATGAGGGACTTCAGACAGCTGCCCACATGGCGAGCTCTCCTGGAACTTTGTGCCCACTCTCAGATTCAGTTCAGGTTTTAGGGGAGGGTAACCGTGGAGGGACAAAGTTTGGTGGGGGGAACAGATATCCTGGCCCAGCCTGGCGGGGAACCTGGGGACTGCCAGTGCCCCCTTCCATGGCTATAAAGGGCTGTCCAGGCCCAGAGCCCCAACTTGTGTGGCCCTGGTGGGGGCAGCATTTGGGAACGGCCTTAAGGCATGTCTCATGGGTCCTCTCAAGGGCAAAGCCTTTCTGTAGCTGCCTCTGGAAACCCAGCCTAGGCAGGCGTGCATGGCCTCATGGCCCTGAGCACCATGGAGCACTGCACAGCCCAGGCCATTCAGTGTCCACTTCAGGACACAATTGTTCCCTTTTCAAGCCACCACTTCTGCCCAACCAGGAAATCCTGAACCAAGGCTGCCCGTCCCTCCCTGAGTCAACACTCACTGAGAAGTAGGGCGGGGCAGTGGGAAAACAGGCCATGGAGTTGGCCTGGGCCACACCATCCCCAGGAGCACAGGCCACACACACACAGATATGCACACAGGTGCACTCGCAAGTCACTCGTCACACACTCATAGTCACACACAAATGCCATACACACACGCACACACGCACACACAGTCGCAGACTATCACACCGCTGAGTCACACACAGATATGCGCACACACATGCACCTAGACACATAAGCATACCTGCATTGTCATAGCACACACACATGTACACACGCATATACTCATAATCACACATGCACGCCCAGGCCTCCCTGCCCCTGGGAGCCACCACAACATACAGCCTGCACGAGCCACACCCCCACACAGGCACACGGACACAAAGCCCCCAGCCACAGCCCCCTGCTCTGTTTGCCCGGTGGCCTTCACATTGTTTGGTGCCCTCCCTTGCAGACACCAGGCACCCCCAGGAAGTTTGAGACCAGGCTGAGTACTTGAACCTAACACAATGTCCTGGCACCACTGGGACATGGGGACTGGGAGGAGGAGAGGGAGCATCTGACACCCTCAGCCAGGACTGGGCTGGGGCTGGACATGCCCGTGGCCCTGCTGCAGGAGGGGACACCATCCCAGGATTGGCCCCAGATACAGATGTTTAGCACACAGACCTTGGGACGGGGGCTTGGGCTGGCATACATGGAACATCAATACGGAGTGGTTGGGTGAGCAAAGGCCTGCAAGGGTGGAGGAACTCTCTGTTCCCTGTGCTGGCTTCAGGGCCAGGGAGGTCCCTGCCACCCTTTAACCCACCTCACCTCCACAGCACTGACAACTGGGCCCAGGGCAAGCCAGCCTACCTGTGGCTCCTGTCTCTGGGGAGGCAGGCGGGCTGCCCGGGGACATGCCTACACATGGCTCCCCCGCAGCTACAAGCCAAGCCAACTCCAGAGTCAGGCCAAGAGCAGCAGTCTCAGGGCCTGCCCACCGCCCACATCCTGCCCAGCCTTCTGCGCCTGCTCCAGCAAGAGACCTGGCCCTTGACTCCCTGGCAGGACCCAGACTCCTATCCACAAATCACACTCCCAACACAGTTGGGGACAGGCATCTGTCCTGCAGTTCCCACCCTCAGCTCCTCACACATTGGCTGCAGCAGCAAGGGATCTTTACAAACATCAATCTGATCACATTCCAGGCCCTTATATCTGCTGCCTGCCCCACACATCCTGCAAGGGCCCGCATGGCCTGCCTCCCTCTCTGCCTCCCTGCTTATCACTCTGCCCCTTTCTTGGGGCTGTCCCTCAAGCAGCTTGCTCCTGCTCCAGGACTGTGCACTGTGGTTCCCTCTGGGATTTTGCTTGGCTGGTTCTTTTCCTCAGTCAAGCTTGGGCTCTACTGCCCCCTCCCCAAGGACGCCCTCCTGAAGCAACTTCCAGCCACTGCCCAGTGACGTTGCCCTGCAGTGTGGCACTCCCAGTTCTTTGTGCTCTTAGAAATGGCCCTGTTCTTGGCCTTACTCACTCCTCCATCATCTATCTTCCCTGCTGGATTGTCAGTTCCATAAAGTGAGGACCATTGCTTTATCACTGACAACCTGAAGGGGGCCTGTCTTGCAGGTAGGTGGTGGCTTACCAATATTTGTTGAGTGTATGAATGACCAAGACAGGGCACTGCTGCATCCAAACGCATACATCTGAAATAGGAATGGCCATGTGGCAGGTGTGAGGCAGGCCTACAAGGGACAAGTTGGGGCCTCCTGGGGGTCTTCTGGCTCACCCACATCATACGGACAGGCCCAACTGAGTGGGCAAGGGCAATGCCAGATTTGGACACACACCCTTTGCTCCTGATGGGATTAGTCTCTACCCTGGCTGCTCCCCAATCCTATACAGAGAGAAGCTTGTGTATCTACTCTCCTGTGGTCCTGCACGCTGCCAGCTCCTACCTGCACACCTTTGTCTAGGACATTCTGCTGCCTGGAATGTGTCCTTTGTCTGCCCGGACAATTCTTCCCCAACCCTAGGGTGCAGCCAAACACCCCTCTCGGTCCTGAGGCCCTCTGCCCACCACACACAGCTCTGCTACCAGGGCTCCCCCTTAGCCTGGCAGTAATGAGTGCTTATTTGACGAGAGGCCTGGCCAGAGGTCAGAACAATGGGGGTTGGGCAAGAGGTCAATGAGATAGGTCAGCAGACAAGGGGTCAGTCAGGTCTAAAGAAGCCTGTAGATGGGAAGCGGGTAACTCTGAGCCTAAGAGATAATGGCTTAGTTAACCAGTTAGTTGGTTAGATAGCAAGTTAGTTAGCTCACTCATTTGCTTGCTCCATCCATTTGTTGAGTACACCCCATGTTTGAGCTGGGGGCCCCAAGGGAGGACTGGCCAGGGTAGGGAAAGCATACTTGGTTCTCACCCTGGACCAGGGATCAGCCACCCCCAGTCCCCACACCGAGTCAGGCTTGTCATGGGTTTTGTACAGCTTGTGGGCTAGGAATGATTTTTAATGGTTAGAAAAAAATCAGAAGAACCATATTTAGTGACACATGCAAATGACGTAAAATCTGTAAATAAAGTTTTATTGGAACACAGTCACACCAGTTTATGCCTCGTCTGTGGCTGTTTTTATCCCTAATGGCAGTTGAGTAGTTGCAACAGTGACTGAATGGCCCACAGAGCCCAAAGTGTTTCCCATGTGGCTCTTTATAGAAAAGGTTTGCTGCTCACTGCCCTAGACTCTCCACCTGCCATCCAACTGGCTGTGGGCTGCCAGCACTCAGTTTCCAGGTATGCAAAGTGGGTGGACGGCACTCCCCCCGAGAATAGCAACAAGGATTCCAGGGGTCACGGTCTGTCACTCTTCCTTTACTTCAATAAGCGGGAATTGAGCACTTACTTACTCACTCTGTGCCAGGCACAGGCTGGCCTCATGCCCAACACCTGCCCTCAAGAGACGCACACTAGGGGCATGAAGACCATTTAGCTGGAGGGATAGAGAGAAGAAACAGGGAACCTGGGCTGCAGTGCATAGCAGCCTCCCAGGGGCAGTGATACCGAGGCTAAGTCTTAAAATATAAGTAGAAATTTGCTAGGGACAAATGAGCAAAGACAAGCAATGTAGGTGGAGGCAACACCTTTATAGCAAAGATGCAGAGGTGAGAGAGGGAAGCAGGCCTAAATCTAAGGCGGGGGGATGTGGAACCAGAAAATGAGGGTCCTTGGGCAATTAGAGACAGCCCCTCATTGCCAGCCCCACCCCAGCTCCACCTAGGTTTGGCTCCCCAAGGGCAGGTGTGGGTAAGGTAGGGCACTGAGGGCAGGGAAGGGGGCGACCTTAGGACCCCATTCCTGGGGCCCTGCTCACAGTCAGGGGTGTCACTGGAATTGGACAAGCCAGATGGTGGACAGGGCCCTGGAGACTCACCCAGCAGGGTGTGGGTTACTAAGGCTGGGGCTGCCTGTTCCTGTCCCTGGCCTGGGGCAGCCACTGGAGTCCAGGGAGCAGGCAGGCTGCCACAGGAGGGGAGCTGGCAACAAAGGCCTATTCTTCAGGGTTTAAAAAAGGCTTAAAACCTATCCAACTTTCCTTCGCTAGATGCTCCGGGGTGTTTCCCCTTTGGAGGCTGTCGAGGTATAGGCAGATAGAGGTCTGATTTGCAAAGACTTAATTATTGCCCCGAGACCTCAGTGTACACAGTCTGGGAGGGTTTGTTCTACCCCCTCCTCTCGGTGCTAATGGGGAACACAAATCAGATGCTGAGCAGTGGAACTGGATGACCCGGGGATCCTGGGTTCCCCATGCTGTCTTCCTGTGGGACCAGCCCCAGGGAGGGAAGCAGCCAAGCCCAGTTTGGTGTGAGTCTCTGCAGTGTGGCCACCCAGCTTTGGGTCCTGGTGCCACAGCCTCCTGACCACATGGCCTCAGGCTGCTCATCTGTAAATGACAGTGGCAGTCCTCCAGCATTAAAGTGGACGCCTGGCTCGGAGTGAGTTCTTGGGAAATGCTGGACAGAAGCTTTGGTGGGGTCCTGACCTTGATCCTGTCCCTAGGCCCTTGGAGGAAGCATTTGGATTCTCAGCTGTATCTGGGGCCAGCTGAATAAGGTGGGAGGTGGGCATGAGCTTGGCCTCTCAGCAGCTCTGCCCACATTCACCTCTCCTCCATGCTCCACACCGGGCCCAAGGTGGTCACAGGGTGCCCCTCTTATGGGCCTTACATCCCCGTGTATCAAGGTGGCCCCAAGGTGGCAGTTGAGGCTGCCCTGTGTACCCTCCCTGGTAGCCCACCTCATGGCTGCCTCCCATGCCCTGGGTCCTGGGCATGACCATGCCTCCAAGGAGTCACTGAGCTGAGGGAAGGCCACTACCCAAGATGTGCCCCCAGAAGTGAGCTCAGATACTTGCAGGACACAGTTCAGCTTCATCTGGGGGAGAAGTTCTGCTCAGGTGCAGGGTGTACTTGGGAGAAGAGAGATGGTTCCCCCAAGCACATACAGACGCATGCTAGCCCAGGAAGACCCACACTCACACATATGTGTGTACATTCCACATGATCCCACACAAACACTCACAAGATATGCACACACAAGGGCACTCCCCAGGCTGGGCCAGGCCCTGCTGCCAGTGTGTGAGCGTGTGTGTGTGTGTGTGTGTGTGTGCGTGCACTCGCGCATGCATGCACACGCACAACATGGGCCAAGGAATAAAGGGGGGACACGAGATCCTCTGAGTCCTCTGTGTGAAGCAGGAAGAGGGCAGCATAGCCGCTCAAGGTCACTCCGCAGGGTCCAGCCCTCCTTGGCATTGATCAGTGGTCACCCTAGAGCCTCCATCCAAGGAGCCGGGGAAGCTTTATCAAGAGCTCCAGCAGGAGCATTGCAGGAATGATCACAGTTCACACCTCAGTGGGTCCCACCACCACCTCTCAGGGGCCCAGAGTCTCCTGTCCTTCCCTCTGTGGACGTCCCTTGGGCTGGGATGACCAGCCCCCACTGGGCCTCCTGCTGAGACCAGCAAGCCATTTTGAACTGTGATGAGAAGAGGAAGTTCCTATGGCCCCAAAACAGAAACAGGAAGCTGAGAGGGGGTATAGGGATAGGGAACGGGAAGGGGGACACAGCACCCAGCACATACGCCCAGAACACCCAGCCTTCCTGGGCCCAGCCCCAGCAGCCTTGCCTGGGCATCTCTGCCTGACCCTGACACTGTCAGCTCCTTAGCCCAGTTACACTGACCCAGAGGGCAGACTCCTGAGGGTTTCTTAAGTCCTGGCTAATTGCTCACCTGGCTGTGTTCAGTTGTCCACATTTACCTGGTTCTGACTGAGAGGGCTCCGTGACTACTCAAATCCTGTGTCTGTCCCCTGAGTGTTGCTACTCAGGACTCTCCGCAGGGCTGGTCTGCCTCTGCTCAACCCACCGTGTCTGATGACCACCGGGCCACTCCCCTGGCCGAGTACATGACTGGCCATCTCCCTGGCTGTGAGTCTGGTGACTCCCAGCCCCAGTTCTGTTTTCCCAGCTGCCCTGTGGGATGTGGAAGGTCCCCAGCCCCTCCCTAACTTGTCCTGAAAGCTGGGGCTCTGTCCCACGCCCACCACTGCCTGCCTCACACCATGCCTGTCCTTGGGCAGCAATGAGCCTGCCTGATGCTGCAGTCTCCCCTCGGCCTCTGTGGCCCTGAACAGAAGGACAGTACAGGTCAGAATCACACTCCAGCCACCAGAAATAGAGTGTCTGGCTCACGCAGGGCCCAGGCTGGGGTGAGGGGTGGGATGCAGGAGAGCTATGCTCAATCAAGGACAGCCATGCTTGCTAGTCTGCACACAGGGTTTGGAGGCTCCTGCAGGAAGAGTCTGGGGAGAGTGGGTGGCGAGGGGAGAGCCAAGGGACCAGAGAGGCAGATGTCACCAATTTCAGTTCTGCCCCTGGTTGGCCTGAGGCAGCTTGGGACTTCCCAGAGTGGAAGGACAGGCTGGGGAACCAGGCCACTTGGGGACAAACCTGAGCCTTGAGGACCCTTCCCCACCCTAGCTGGCTGCTGTCTGCAGAGGAGGCAGTGGAAGTCCTGGGGACCCAGGGTGGACTGGGTGTGCCTTCCGGGGGTCCTCCCTCTCTCCCTGAACCCCCACAGCAGGTCTTCCAGAACCTCCCGCTAGTCAGCCCCAGCCCCGGATTATGGCAACAAAAGAATTTCTTGGACTTTATGACCCCACAAATGGAGGCTTAGGGGTACAGCTGCCCCAAAGGCATCTGAGAAAGATTTGCAGGATGGGAGTGTGGGTGTCAAGTGGACGCCTCTCCCACACATGGATGAGGTAGAAACCACAAGAATCCCTAAAGGCTCCATCTTCTCAGCTCCTCGTGCTTATGCCCCAAAGAAGGAAAGAGGGGCACGCAGGGGGCAGGCAGTGAAGCCCCCTGCTTCTGTCTCGAGGCCCCCCAGTGACCCAGCCAGACGGAGGGTCAGCACACTGCCAGCGGGAACTGGGCCCCTGGGCAGGGAGCGCATCTGACTGGACCATGTTCTTGGGAGATCAGTTGTGAAACTTGCTTCAAACCCCCAAACCACAAAAACGGCCGATTTTCCCAGCCCTGTTCTCACGTTTCTCAGATCAGCCAAGGAGTCTTCAGTATTTCCATCCGAGAGACGCCAGGCCAGCCACCAGCCCCTGGGGGACAAGAAACTAGTGCGCGGAGACCTGGGCGCCGCAGAAACCCTCCAGCGCTTGCCCCAAGCGGAGGGGTCCCGCCAGTGCGGTTGCAAAGTGCGGTCTGGGGCAAGGCGGGGCGGGGCCTGGTGAAGGAAACTGGAAATCAGGACAGAGGGACCTAGGAGAATTCGAGAACGCCCTTCTTGGGGAAGACTGTCTGGCTGGTGGAGAGTCAGGCTGCTGGTGACCAGGGAAATGCCCTTGAATTTGAGAAAAGGTCCCAGAGGCGTCCCCTCGTGTCATCCCCCTGCCTGGTTCATAGCATGTGTGGCTCGAGTTCTCCCTCGTTCAGGGGCTGGTGACAGTAGAAAAGCAGGCTCCACCAGGCAAGGACTGATACAGGGACCCGGAGAGACAGGCAGAACCCCGAGGAGGGCTCCCTGCTTTTCTCAGCTGGTAGTGACGGTGGTGGGAGCCATTTTAGAAAGAGAGAAGCTGCCCGGAGGTGCGTGGATGGCGGCTGCCTGGAAGCCTCAAAGCCCCATTTCCTGCTGCGGGGCAGCAGGCCTGTCTCTGCAGCCACCTCCTCTGGCTTCCTCTGGCCAGATGCCCCACCCACCCCTGCCCCAGATGAAGCCAGGTAAGGGCCCTGTGTGCCACTGTGTCCAGGCTCTGCTTGCTGCCCTCCTGCCTTCTGCCCAACCACTCACTCTGCCCGAGGGCCTGCCCTCTCCACGGCAGCTGTCCCTCTGCTAGGCCCGGCTCCTCACCTCCGTCCACCACCTCACCTCCATCAGCCAACACGGCTCCCTATTTCCTGCTGGAACCTCCTCAAGCCTGGGACAGAAACCCTGACCTGGATTAACTTTAGCTGTAATTCCGAAAGTAAAAGGCTGCTGAGAAAAAATACCAAGCTTTAGCTTTGCATGTGCTCATCCAATCCTTTCCTTAAACTGTAACTTTTCTTTAAATGCCCATGCTAGCCGGAAGGGCCAGTTTACAATGGCCATGATTCTGTGCATTGGGCCTGAAGCTACAGTTGTAAGTACTAGTACTTCCAGGCCATGTCCAGGGCCCAAGGAATCCTGCCCGGGGAGCCTGCGCCCTGGGAAGAGGTTCCTGAAGGCAAGGCCAGGATGCAGGAGGCCGGCAGACAGGGGACCCCACCTGAGGGGCCAGGTTGGTGAGCCACATCACTGGGGCACCCATTAGCTAAGGAGATGCAGTTGGGCCCATAGGAAACAGTGGGCGTGTGGGTGTGTCTCAGTCTTTTGTGTCTTGGGTTTTCAGGGACACATCTGTGAGTTGGTCTGAGTGTGTTTCTCAGTGTATACTGAGGTGTCAGTGTCTCTGGGTGTGTTTATACCTCTGTTCATTCACTCACTGTCTACTGTGACCAGGTCCCAGGCCAGGTACTGAATGGGTGGTAGAGGACTTGGTCCCCATGTCCTCATGCCCACAGTCTGGTGGGAGGTGGGCAGCAAACAAGAAATCACTCCCAGAAAAGTGTAGTCCCAGTGCGGACAGGGGAACCCATGTGTGAGTGCACAGCACAGGGGGCCAGAGCCTCTGAGACCAGGGACCTGAAGGGGACCCTCGCTGCTCAGAGGAAACAACAGGAAAGCCAAGTGAGCTGGGATGTGTGGGAGTCAGCCAGGTGGTTAGTGGAGGAAAGTTTTCCAGGCAGAGGGAACAGCATGTGCAAAATTAGAGCACCAAGGAAGGGTAATGGGACCAGGGTGTTAGGAGCAGAGGAAGCCGAAGGGCAGTGGGAGGCGAGGGAAGATGTGGGGCAGGAACTGGAGCTGGGCATAGAGACCTGAAGGCCACAGTAATGATGGCAGGGACAGGACAGCTGACCCTGAAAGCTGTGGGAGGCTTGTTTAGGAGAGTGGCCATAGAGTGGCTGTTCAGCAGGCCCACTCTCTCTGCTGAAAGCAGAATGCATTGCAGTGCATCCGGGACAAGGCCTGAGAAGCCGTCCAGGCAAGAGCAATGTGGCCAGGGTATGGGGTGGGCATGTGAATGCAATGGAAAGATGAGTGCAAGGTTTGGTGATGGAGGAGGTGTGCAAGGGACCAGGAGGCTCCCTGTGTGTGTGTGCACATGCCCAAGTGTGAATGTGCACATGTGGATATGCACACACCTGGGAGCGGCTGGGGCCTTGCCCTCTGTCTTCTCCCTCTCCCCTGTTCTACCTCACACCCATGTCCCCCACTGCCTGGCCACGGACATGACAGTGACGGTAAGAAGGGTTCAGTGTCGCAACTACATTTCCTCTCGAACCCAGGGCCACCAGAGATTAGCTGAGAGCCCCATGTGCACCGGGCGATAACACCCCCACTCCCTAGTTTCCTAATCTGATTCATTTCCAACTGATAACAGGATGAGGGCCCCTGGGCAACTAAGAGATGCCCAGCAGGTCCTGCCAAGGCTGCAGCCAAGCGACAGCAGGGGCTCCGGACAGCAGGGACTGAAGACGATCAGGGACAGGAGTGTGCATACATGGAGGGAGAGAGAGACAGAGAGAGAGATGGAGCATGAGACAGGGAGACAGAGACAGACAGAGAGGAGCCAGGGTCAGGGTGGGGTGATGGGAATGATAAGGAGAGAGAAAAATGCAGCGAGAAACAGAGACAGGTTGACAAATGGATAAATACACATAGAGAGGGGCTGGGGCCTGGGGGCTGGAGGGAAAAGAAATAGAAGAGACTGAGTGAAAGAGAGAGAAAGAGAGAGGGGGTGGGCTGAGGTCAAGAGAGAGGGGGGCAGTAAAAAAGGAGGGCACAGGTAGAGACCGAGAGCATGGGGTGGGGAGGAGGGGTGACCTGGCCTTCCCTGGGCGCTGCTCGTGTGGCCTGAACACAGTGGGTTAGGGCAGGGGACTGGTCTTGTTGATTCAACCTCTGCCAGGCACAGGCCCCAGCTGGGCCCAGAGAGGCAGAAGCAGCAGTTCCAGCCCCACCACCCCAGCACCCAGGGAGCCTTGGGAGGGGCGAGCAGGGGCTGTGGGCTGCACAGCTGGGTGGCTGACTGAGCCGAGCTGCCTGTCCACAGGGCTCACCAGAAGGGAGGCTTGGCCAAGGCACAAGGGACAGAGTGCTCGCCAGGGTTTTTTTGCGTCCTGATGGGGCCTGGTGGGGCAGGAGTGAGGCTGGACTGTCAAGGTGGAATGGGCAGCACTCAGCACAGAGAGAGGTGGCAGGGACCAAGCAGCATGGAGCCACAGCCCCCCTTTCTATTCCCCTCCCAGGCTGGGCACTCCTCTGAGGTTAGAGTCTAGCTCAGGCTCTGTGATGCTCGAAAGAGGGAAGCTGGGCCCCAGGAGCCATGGAGGCCTGGCCACTCCCTAGCTCCTAGGCCCCTGCTCCAGTGTCCACCCTAATAAGGGACCAGGAATTGAGGGGCATCAGGAGCTGGGCAGGTTCACACAGCCTACTGGGCTCAGCCCTCCTTCAGGGGGGAAAGGGATCCCCCAGAGCGCCCAGGCCAGGGGCTGAGGGCTTCCTAAAGGGAAGGGGCAGCAGAACTTCTCTCAGCGCCTGGAGGAGGGTAGGAGGAACGGGTGTCTCGCAGGGGGAACTGACTGAGGAGGTGCGGGCCAGGCAGCTCTGGAGACCCTGAGAGGCAAGGAGCGCATCGCCAGGCCCTGGTGGATTTCGCGCTGAGGGCAGAGTGGAGATCTGGAGGTTCCCAAACAGGGACTCAAAGTCCCCCTGGGCATTTTAGTAAGTCCCTCCATCCCCCGGACCTGAGCCACGAAGGGCAAGAGCAGACTGCCTAGCCAGGGTTCCTCTAGCCAGGCCTTCTGACCAGGGGAGGCTCACCTCGCCCCCTCCTGGTTTAGAGCAACCGCCCTCTGATTTGCCATGCCAGTCTTGATGCCCTGCCTGCCTCGACCACAGGAAATGCTGCCCCAGCGCAGCACTTCCCTTTTCTGAAATCTGCCGCCAGCAGCCTGGTGGCCAGGGAAGGCAGACTTCCCGCTGCCCCCACCCCCGGCTCTTCCCACCGGTCACAAGTGGTTTGTTCCTGAGCTTCCCTGGGCAGAGGTGACCTTCTTGCCTCAACCACAGATCAGTTATTTATCAGAACAGGAAAGATGGCACCAGAGATATGTCCTCACCACCCCCAGGAGGGCCTGGCTTGCTCCAACGACCACACGCCTGCTCCCCACATCACACAGGCTTGTGTTGCTGGCACGTGCAGCCTGCACAGGGGAGGGAGCTGCGCGGGAGGCCCCACGGGCAGGTAAGACAAGCATGCGACACATCCTGGCTCGTGGGCTCAGCCAGGCTCTGGGTGGAAGCTGGGAGCGGTGGAAGTATCTGCTGTTCTGCGGATCTAATGAGACCCACCCTTCCTCCAGATGCACCCTCAGCCTGTGGCAGGTCCTAGGGCTCCTCTCTCCCTCCAACCCATCACAGAAATAGGGTTCAAGCCCCTGAGGAGTCAGGACCCACTTTGAGAAAGGGAAGAAGCAGTCATCAGAGTCCCTCAACAGCAGCGCTATTGACATTTTAGGCCAGATCATTGAATCTGTGTGGTTGGGGGCTGTTCTGTGCATTGTAGAATATACTGCCAGGAATAGCAGTATCCCTGGCCTCCATCCACTAAATGCCAGTGACATTTTACCACAACCACCACCAGTCACAACAACCAAGAATGTCTCCAGACATGGCCAAGTATCCCCTGGGAAGACAAAACTCTTCCAGGTCAAGGCCCATTGATTCAGGTACACCAGAAGGCCCTGATTCCCATGGCAAGGAAGTGCCAGGGCTCAGCCAACCTGCTTTATGGTTCTATGCTAGAAGGTCATGGGCTGAAGAGACAGTAACTGGTCAGAATCTGGGATTCGTGGGACCTGGAGGGTGTACTTGTCTGTCTGAGGGATCTGTGCTGTAGGCCCCCCTCTAGGGCTTGGGGTATAAGTGTGTCACAGAACCTGGAGCAAGAAGGGGGAGCCCCTGTGACTTGAAGGGATATGGTGAAGCTGGGAGGTTTCATTTAAGGGAAAGTCAGGGAGATACGCTGTGAATCAAGTCACCTAGGGCCACAGGGGCACTCAGGTAGGGTCATAGGCCAGAGAGACTGAGAAAGGCTTCAGAATTAGGTCAAAACACAGGGATAGGATATGTGCCCTGGGCTCCCTGAGATGGAGATTTGGAACTGACTTTGGTACATAAAGCCCAGGACTGGAAAGGATTGCCCCATACAAAGGCAACTTGTAAAGCTGACCCAAGAAGGTACAATGGAGCTTCCCATCTCCTCTGGTGACAATAATAAATCACCTTTGAGAAACCAAAACTCTAGCTAGAGCCATGAATAGATGTGGGATTCAAACGTATGCAAGCCAGGGATTCGAGGTCCCCAAATCCAGAAAATGGCATGGAGACTGTTATAGAACCATGAAAGAAACTTACTTCTACTCACCTTGTATGGATTCTTCCACAGTCTAGGACAATTACCAAAGAGAAAAAATCCCTGATACAAATGAGTTCCACAGTAACAAGAAATTATTAATGACCCAAAAAAGCAAACCACTACTCAGCAGATCTTAGACCTAGAAATATTAGAATAATTTGAAAAAGACTACATAATAAGTATATTTAAAATTAAGAAGGAGATAGGAAAGAAGACATAATAAAAGTATTACTTGAAAATAAAGAACAGATTTCAAAGGAAATAAAAAAGACATTGCAGCATAAAATAAAAACATGTTGAGTGGATTGTAGAACTAATTAGTTGTAGTGGAAGGTGGGATTACAAAGCTGGAAAATACACCTGAGAAAATTTCATGAGATGCAGCACAGAGATACAGAAACAAGGAAAATATGAGAGAGTGGGGCTCTTAGAGGATAGAATGAAAAGGTCCAAGATAATCCAACATGCATATAATGAGAATTCCAGAAGGTGGAAACCAGATAAATTTGACACATAATAATTAAGAAACTTCCCAAACTAAGGCATGAGTCCTCCCATGGAAGATGCATACTGAGTCTTAAGAAACATAAATAAAAACAAATTCACACCATAGTAAAACTATAAAACATTAAAGATAAAAAGACAATCTTAAAGGTACCAGGAAGAAATGAGAGATTACCACAAAGGAATGACAATTAGACTGACAACAGACTTCTCAGCAGGAGCAATTAGTGCCAGAAGACTAAAGAACTATATATTCTAGGTGCCCAGGAAAATAACTTTTACCAAGATTCCTACACTCCATTAAATTAGAGAGAATTAAAGAATTGGGGTGCATGGAGGCCCAGCTTGTGGGGCATCTAGAGAGGGAATTCCGGGTCCCAGCCACAAAATGAGGAACCTGAGGCCTTCAAAGATGAAATGATGAGTTATCCAAGGCACACAGCTAAGTAAGTAGCAGAGCTGGGATTAGAACTCAGGTGTCCCACCTCCCAAATTTCTGATCAGGATTGTTAAAACAAGTCTGCGGAAGCAGCCTCCAGTGGCTTCCTAAAGCAATGCATTGGACAACCGGTGGTGGTAAAATAAAATTCTGGACTGGCTTATGGAGGGGTCCTGGCTTGCCTGGGTGGCTACAGGAATATGGCCTTGGAGCAGATGAAGGAGAGTGTGGATGGACAACTGAAGAATACATATGGGGATGCATTTATCCCAGAAAACTGTGTTATATGTATGTACAGAGAAGGATGTGAAGGCATCAAGAGTACAGATCTTTTCATGCTTGAATATATTCTTTTATGAGATCTTTTCAGGTTTTTATGTAATTTGTTGTATTTCATAATAATTGGTAATTTTTCACTGACATATAAGATAAATGTATAAAGTTATAGATTTAATTCTGAAGAATTCTTTCATATTTAAGTTTCAGTCATTTTCTTTTACCTCTATGTCAGTGAGCAGAATGCAAAAAGAATTTAAAAATAGAAAAAATAAAGAATTGGGGCTCAAAGAAGTGGTCTCCAGGCAGGATCTGTGGTTCATTTATTAGGTCAAGAGTAGGACTAACAACCTTTAAAACAAGTCATGGGTGGAGGGTAGAGTGAGGAGGTGGGCCAGGGTGGCCTTTCGGATGGTGGCTTCACTTTGGAGGGACACTGTAGGCAGGAAAGTTGTGAAAGACAAGGTCAGAAACTAAAACATGTTCCAAAGAACAAAATGGCATGGCCAGAGAAACCTAGCCATCCTGCCCTGTGGTTCTGACCAGGTAACAAGGGTGGAGTCAAAAGCCACAAGTGGCCCAGCCGGGCGTGGCTCAGCGGTTGAGCATCAACCTAGGATCCAGAAGATCGAGGCTCGATTCCCGGTCAGGGCACATGCCCAGGTTTCGGGCTCGGTTACCAGCAGGGAGTGTGCAGGAGGCAGCCGATCAATGACTCATCATTGATGTTTCTCTCTCTTTTTTCCTCTCCCTTCCTCTCTCTGAAACCAATAAAGATATATTTAAAAAAAAAAAAAAAAAAAAAAAAAGCCACAAGTGACTCCTGTAACACTGCAGCCACGCTGGCTTCTGGGCCACACTTCCCTACGTTGCCACCTGATCCGTTCTTTATGCTCCCCTCAGATGCTACCTCTTTAGTGTTTTTCCCCTGACCCCTCACCAGATTCTTTCCCCTATGAACCCCCCTATGAGCTATCTTAGATTGCTTTCATCTGGACTTCTGTGTTCTTCCCACACAAGCCTTCCATGGCTCCCTTTCCCTGGTGGGTGGCCGGGAAGGTGCACTGCTCGCTCATCAGAGGCTCAGCTGCACCGCAATTACCTTTGGTCAGGGCAAGGCAAGGAGAACCAGAGTGCCACCACTGCCCAGGACGACTCTAAGGTGCTCCAATCGCAGTGTCTGAGACAAGGGGTCTTGTGGGTCTGCCTGGAGCACAGAGGGTAATGGGTCAGCCATCTATTACGGTGGAGTCAAACTGTTATCACTTCCTGTCGTCCACAGCCTGTCCCCTGGGAAGATGTGGGGGGAAGTCTCGGGTCTCTGCATATGGGTCTTTGAAAGCAGGAATTCTCCGTGCACCGAGGGGTCCAGCACAGCTTCCCTAACTGGAGCTGGAGCTGGCAACACAGAGCTAAGGACAGACACCTACCCACTCAGATCTGCGGACCAGATTCAGGTCATCCACATAGTGGGTGTGGCCTACATCTTGGAACCACTGCTCCTGGGCTCCTGTCCCTCAAACACTACAAATCTGTTCTTGCCTCAGGGCCTTTGCACTTGCTGTTCCTTCTGCCTGGGACATCTCTCCACTTATATTCATTTTGTGAACTCATTCAAGTCTTGGTTCAAATATCACCTTCCGAGGAAGCCCTTCCCTGAGCCCCTTAGCTAAAACCCCCCACAGACATTGTCACCACTATCACCATTCTGATTTGTGTCCTTCAGGGTCTTTATCAAAAGCTGAAATTCCCTAACCCCATTTCCTTGTTTGTTTACTGATTGATCATTGTGTCCTCACAAAATGTCAGCTCTCCAAGGGCAGGGGTGAGCCTGTGGGGCTCACCAGTGTGTTCCCAGTGCCTGGCGCAGTTCAGAGCACAGAGTAGGTACTCGACTTGAGAAACCCAGAGGGTGCTGGGGGTAAACAATAGCAGCCCCTGACTCCAAGCCTTGTCTATGCTGACTACTCCCCACCCCCAGGGCTCACTCAGTCCCATCCTCTCACCAGCTCTCTGGGCCAGGCCTTGGAGAGCTGGGCCTCACTCTCCTTACAATTGAACCCTGGGCTCCTAAAGTCCCAAGTTCAAGTCCTGACACTCTCAGTTATTGGCTGTAGGACCCTGAGCAGATCTCTGGGCCTTCACTTCCTCACCTGTAACTTGAGCCTGCCTTGTGGGGGTCCTGGGAAATTCATTAATTAAGCCAGACACCTCAGCACAGTCTGGTTCCTAATGGTGCTCAGGAGTGAGGACTTTGATTCGGCCTTGGGGGGGGCAGGATCCACCTGGAGGCCCTGCAGCATTTCCCAGAGGCTGGGTGCAGAGTTCCCAGCAGCCCTTGGTAAGTGACTAAGGCCCTTCCCAGGAGTGGCTGCCCCACACCCAGGAAGAATGACAGGTGGGCTCCCACCTGGCTCTGGAGGCCACTTTCTATTTTCATCCTATCCTGACTGTGAACATCACTCCTGCCCAAACAGGCTGGCTTGCCAGCTTCCAGAAGGATCAGAGCCTGGGGCTAGGGGCGATGGTCTACAGCTGACCAGGAGGGCTGGGATCCAACCACACCGAGGCATGAGGGCCTCCTGGCCCTCTACTGGGCAGGGAGCCCGTCTCAGGCATCCTGAAGTCTTGCTATCTTTGTGTGTCCAGGCTCTTACTCCGAAGACCTAGTGGCTGCTACCACTGCCCCCCCTGACCCCCCACTGGCAGCGAAGCCTAGTGGGCAGTGACTGGTGCGGACAGTGGTGACATTCACTAGGCAGTGATGCCAGTGGGCAGGGACTGCCCTGCTCTGCCCAGGATTGCAGGGAGGCCGCCCCAAGAAACACCACATGAGCTGGAGCTCAGCACCTACTCCACCTTTTGCCAACCTACGGCTGCTGGGCCCCAGCCAGAGAAGGGACTGCAGCCTTGACGCTTCAGAATCCCACTGGCCACTGTACCTGACCTGTGGGAAGAGCCCTAAGGACCAGTGAAAACCATCTTGTCTCAGGAACCCCCAGACCCAGGTCCAACTTGCCTTCGGTGCCCCTACCCTCTCTGGCTGGTTCACAGGTGGCCTCTGAGGCATGTGCGAGAGCCTTGGGCACTTTCAGCAGAAGAATCTGGCTCCAATGTCAGGCAGACACAGGGGGTCAGAGGTCTCCGAGACCGTGCTCTCCAAGACAGGACCTCTGTCTCAGCCAGCTCACAGGCTCTGGGAAAGACCCTCTCCGTGTCTTGGAGAAGATGGTGGGTCTTGGCCCAGACCAGGGGGACCCCTATGGACCCGGCCCCTAGTTCTGGGCACAAGATGTGAGGACCCCTCCATCTCAACTCCTGTGTTCCAGAGGTGGGGGTCCCACAGGCCACCCCAGGGCAGCCATGAAGGTGTGTGTGAAGGATCAATGAGCAGGACCTCTTAGGTGCCCACCTTCACCCCAGGGGGTGGAGAGAGGTGTCTGGCTCTGGGGGAGGCAAGAGGCCCCTCAAGGGAGTCCCAAGGTGATGACAGCCCCTGCCTTGAAGGATGCAGGGATACAGACACGCATCCAGCTCCAGGCCCCAGTATCTAGCTACCCACCCCAAAGTGTACCCTGAGCCCCTGACCCATAGAATGTCCCCCAGAAGCTCCCACTTCCCTCTGGATTTCTCCCATCAGGCATTTAGCCCGGACACCCTGTCTTCCCTGCACTCCAGGTTCTGCCAAGTGGAGGCTGAGGAACCTCTGGGGTAGGGGAAGGGTTGTGTGGCCCCAGGCCCCTACAGGGTGACTCGGTTGGCTCTGTGAGTCTATGGGCATGGTGGCACTGGATGTGTGTGGCCAATGTGGCCAGGGTCAGAGCATGTCTGTATGTGTCTGTGGGCTGTGTCCATGTGTGGTGTATGGTGACTGTGGGCCATGTCAGTGTGACCTGTGTGTCAGCATATGGTGTGTGTGTCTGTGTCAGTGTAGTGTGTGTCTGTGTATGATCTGTGTATGTGGCATGTGTGATGTGTGTGTGGCATGTGTGTCTGTATGATGTGTGTATGTGGCATGTGTGTCTGCGTGTGATGTGTTTTTGTGTGTGGTGTCTGTCTGTGTCTGTGTGTGGTGTTTGTGTGTCTGTGCATGGTATGTGTGTCTGTGTTAATGTGTCATAGCAGGGTCTGACATCTGACATCTGGGCCGGGTGGTGAGGTGTCTGGGGGGGACCCCGGACTCCACAGGGAGCACCAGGGGGCCCTAGGAGTGATCATTAGAACTAGGAGGAGCTGACTGCCCAGCTGTGGTGGAGGGCACAGAGCAGGCATACCTCAGGGACCGGGGCTGTGGCACTATGTGCAACCCATCTGTCTCTTTCCCTCCAGATGTTGCCCAAAGCCCCAGGGGCCCAGCAAGCCCAGGCCACATTTGCCTCTCTGCTGGCCAGGCAAGGCCCTGGTCACCAGGCGGGGAGAGAGCATAACCCAGATCCACACACAGCCCAGACCCACCTCCAGTCTTTTTTTTTTTTTTAATTGATTTTAGAGAGAGAAGAAGGGAGAGGGAGAGAGAGATAGAAACATCAATGATGAGAGAGTCATTGATCGGCTGCGGGGAGATCGAGCCCACAACCTGAGCATGTGCTGCAACTGGGAATCGAACTGCGATCTCCTGGATCATAGGTCAGTGCTCAACAACTGAGCCACGCCGGCCGGGCTCACTCACCTCCACTCTTACAGCAGGATTTCCCACTCAGCGGCCTATAACTGCCAGCCTGGGGTTCAAGTACAGCTCCAGCTCCTGGGGTAACTGAGAGTCACTCACCTCTCTGAGTTCCCTGGCCCTGGGTCAGGTAACCAGGCAGCAGACTTAGCCCAAGACAAGCAGAGAGGGGTTGCCCCCTGTCACGTGACTACTACTGTTGTTTTTCTCACTACCTCCTCTAACCCAGGACCCCACAGCTGGATTGAGGCAGGCTGTTCCCAACCCACTGGCCCAGATCCCAAGCAGAGATGAAACTGAGGCTCCTGGAAAGCCCAGAGGACTGCATGGGGAGCATAGGGGTGGCCCAGGGCATGGCTGATGGGGGAAGTGGGCCTCAGAATGCCATGGTGGGGCCTCCTGGATGCCTACTACCAGCTCAGGGCTTGCTGTCCACACACCCACAGGCCCAGGCCTGGCCTGTCTCTCCTGGCTCCTAAGGATGTCCTAGGGAAGCAGATAGGCCAGGCTTGAGGGGTCCCTGCAGTGGGTCAGGACTCCCCTGGGGCTGGCACCTGAGTAGGTCTAGGTAAAAGCAGATGGATCAGGGGTAAATAAGGACTCCTCACCCCGGAGTCAGGCCAACCTGAGCCCACTTCCTGGCTGCTCCTCTTACCTGCTCCTCTGAGCCTCAGTTTCCTCACTTGCAATGTATTCTGCCTTCCTCCAAGCACTCCTCACCTGCCTCTCCCACCTTAGTGGGCAGCTCCTGTCTATCCTGCTTCTCTGTTCATCTCCCTTTTCTTTCCTCCTCCTCACCCTCCCTTTCATTGCTGGAGTTTCTGGGCACTGCCCCTCCCCATACTGCAGATGCTGACAGACCCAGGACAGAAGGCTGCCGGGCCCCACGGCCTTCAGAATGCCCATGACCGAGAAGGGTCTCCTCTTAGAGGCAGGAGCCAGTGTGCAAACACTCCAGGAACAAAGAAAGGCAGCCAGGTAAGGGTCACATAGAGAGTGATCAGCAGGTCTTCTTGTTCTGGCCAGATCCCCTGGGGGCTCTGTCTCAGGGCAGTGGTATCCCCTGGGAGCCCAGGACTCCCTAAATTGCATCCCAAGGTGCTTCAAGAGACAAGCCTCCGAAAGTCCATGAGGATTTTAGAGGGAGAATGGACTAGACCTCTGACAGGTGCCAGCCCTGAGCTGGAGCAGGCTGGGAGGGCAGGACAGAGTGGTTAGAGCAGTGACCCTCCCCGCTGAGCCAAAGGGGTTGGGGCCCCTGGAGGCCTCTGAGCAGCACCTTTCTCATTCTCAAGTCAAGGCTGCTGGACACAAATTGGTCAGGGAGATGAATGGTAGTAGGGAGGGGCCAGTAGGATGAAAGCCTCCACCCCTAGAGGCTTAGGGGCTGGTTCCCGGGCTGTGGGGCCAGCGTGGGATGCATGTTATCCCCAGCTGTACCCCTCCCTGTCCTGGGGTCCTTCTCAGCCAGGACTGCGCTGAAGACGGGAGTTTCGAGCCCAGAGCCCAGGCATAGCCACTGGCAGGGGAGTGGGAGGTGATGCCTGTCCTGGCCTCAGACAGGAGCCAGGGAGCACAGGTTCCCCCCGATGACTGGGCCTCCTAAAGCCCCTGAGCCCCAGAGGGAAGCCTCCAAATCCTTCACTCACAGCCCTGGGCTGCCTGGCATATTCAGCTCCAGGTCCCAGCCTCTTCCCCTGCCTGGCAGGTCCCCTCACAGAGCTGGCCACCCACCTGCCCTCAGGGCAGCCGCTGACTGCAGCCCTGAGTACGGGGTGAAGGGAGAAGGCTAGACCATGGAGCCCAATGGCTCCACACTCCCTTCCCCTCACAGCCTGGGCTGGAGCCAGAGGGTCACCCCTCATCCACCCCAGAGGCCAGGGCAAGGATTGGTGGAAAGACACATAAGTTCAGGGGTCACAGTGTGTGGCTGAGTCAGAGGTCAAAGTTTTGCTGACAGCAGCCTTGGAGGTATTGATCTGGTGGGGGAGGTGATGGAACTCTGTCCCTGCCAAGGGCTGTGAGCATGGGCTGCTGGTCAGCACACTGGATTCGGCAGAGCCTGCCCCAGAGCAGGCTCCCTGGGATGAGGGGCTGTGGGCTACAGAGCCCCTCCCATGGCCCCAGGTCCCTCAGCAGGCAGGGGACTGGTTGTCATACCACAGTGATTTCAGTTATCACCCTAGAGCTGATGGTCCAGCACGCCTGAGCCTGTATGGCCAGAGGGGACAGCAGGGCCGGGGAGGCCATGTGCCCCAGCCCCCAAGCACTCACAGGTTGAGATGACAGGGCTTGGGGGAGTTGGGAACTGAACAGTCAATAAGCCCAACCTCCTCTTGGAGAGGACAGCAGGCTGAGGGCTGGACCGGCGCCCTAGGAGGGGGGATATACAGCTGTGGTGAACGGCAAAGGCCGCCCCAGCCTCACCTGCTCTGGGGAATGAGCCTGCGTCATTCTAACACAACAGCTACCAGAGCGCCCCGGAGCCAGGCTGTCCCCCACCCCAGGACTGTGCCCAGCTCACTTCTATGGGATGCAGGCACAAAGCCAGGTCCCTCCCACCCCAGAAAGATGTAGTGAGTGAGTCCCCAGCCTCTGCCCAGAGCACTTCTAGAGGTGGCCAGACACTCCCGCTGCCCCTTCCTCCTCCCCTGCACAGACACCAGCCAGTGAGGCTGGGTCAAGGCCAGTGCGGGGGAGAGGAGCTGCCATGACTGGGAGGGCGAGGAATGGGCCACCTCCCTCACCCCCAAAAGACTGGACCCAAAGGCATTTCTCCATCCATCCTTGAGGATGCCTGGGGAGAGAGGGTGGGGAATGTGTGTGCCTGTGCACACGTGCGTGTGTATTTGCATGTGTGTACATCATGTGCTTATTGGTGCATGTGTTTGAGCACGCTGAGTGTATGTGTGAACATTAGGTTTGCACATGTGAACTGTGTGATTATGTGCACACATGGGTGCATTGCGTGTGTGTTTGTGTGTACTTGCATGCATAAGTACACACATGCACTTACTTGGCCTGGGCTCGAGGCTAGGCTGGCTCCCTTCCAGGTGCTGACTGGAGAGACACTCCAGCTGTCCCTTGGAATGGCTTGGTCGAGGCTTAGCCAGAAACCCTTACCAGTCCCTATGGCCCCGGCCCTGGCAGCTGTCCTAGAGCTAAGGGCTTCTGATCGGCCCTGGCCAAGCTGGCCGTGTAACCAGAGGGCAACTCCGTCCACTGGGAGGGCATGTGGTGGCCCCTGGCTCAGAGCAAACCTAGGCTCGAGGTCACTGGCACTGAGGCAGAGGCACGTGGCCCACTGAGTCCAGAGAGCTCCTGGATGCCTCCAGGGCCTGGCCGGGGAGTCCTCCTAGCAGTGACCCCTGCTGGGAACATCAGGTACTGCAGACTGGCTCTAAGAGTCATTGTCAGGGAAAGGCTCCCCTTGGCTACAGTGATATTCCTCCCCGCAGTGAGCAGTAGGTTGATATCTACTCCAAGGAACCCCTAGGGTTCCTTTAGGTCCCTCCAAAGTTTACCAAAAGTGATGCTCCCAGGTCCCCACCTTCCTCAAAAAGCATTGCTTTTAAGTATTGGGCTTTTGAAGACATTTCTCCAGAAATATTTTTAAATCTCAAGGCTAGATTTTGACCTTTCAGTTCTAGGAGTCTATTTATGAGTGGTCTCAAATCTTCTAAGGCAATTCATTGGGCTGTAACCCCATCATCTCCTGCCAGGTGTCAATGTTGCTTTAAGTGGGGTTCTGATGTAAATACTTCTTGGAAATCAGAAGAGGCAATGAGGAAAGATGATTTGCCCTGCAGCCCAGCCCTTTGACAGGGGTGGACTTCATGCCCTCCAGTAAAAGGCATGCATGTGAGAGGCGCCCAGGGAAGGGGCTGCCTCACCACTCGAGCCTTGACAAGGGGAGACACTGATAACAGGATATCTCCACCCAAGAGCCCACTGCTTCCCTACACCCCAGATGGGGCAGGACAGTATGGCTTCTCTCTCCCTGCCATGTGGTTTCCCACCTCCTCCCACATGTCCCCAGTGTCCCAGTAGAACATGCGGGGCCCTCCACAATGCCATCATTCCGCACCTTGCAGTGTTTGCCTAAGTCCATTAAGCATGATGTGCTGGATTAAAACACGGCTCACAGGGGCATAAGGCAGGACCAGATGTGCTGTGGTCAGTGGCTCTGCCACCCTGGCCCCAGCCTGGCCCAACACTTCCAGCTTAGTTGGTCCTAGAAAGCTCTCTATGGGGACCACATCCCTATAATTCCCTCCAGTGGGTGTGGCAGGACCCAAAGCAAACCAAGCAGAGCATGATAAAACCTCGGGACCTCTGGAGCAGACCGCACCTTCTTCAGGCCTTTGGTTCTGCTCCAGAGCGATGGATGGTCCTGCGGTGACCAGACGAGATCAGGACAGCCATGTCCCACTTGTCCCCATTCATTCATTCATTCATTCATTCATTCATTCATTCATTCTACATCAATGAACAAAACGGATCATTCTGTTCATGGTTGAGTGTGGCTAGCTGGGGAGACAACAATAAAACTAAATAAGTAAAATATATAGAATTTCAGGTGGTGATCAGAGAGAAAAGCAGCGCAGAGTGAGGAGAAAGTATTGAAGGTGGGGATGTGATTTGCAATGGAATGGTCAAAGAAAGCTTCCTGAGAAGGTGACATGGGAGCAGTCCAAAGCAAGGTGAACTGTCCTGAGGGTGTCTGGGAAGAGCATTCCAGGCAGAGGGAACAGCAAGTCCAGAGGCCTTCAGGCAGGAGTGTGCGGGCCTGAGAAGCAGTGTTGCTGGAGCCAAGTGGGTACAAACAGAGCGCCCGATCGGTGAGCAAGATTAGGGGGCTGTGCATAAGGTCATTGCCATGGCACAGTCTTCGGACTTACTGGGAAGGGTGCAGAGACACTGCAGGGTGTTGGGCAGGGGGGCAACTCAGTATGGGACTTCTGTCACCCTTCCCTCTGCCCTACCCCCCTTCAGTCTTGCTCCCAGCCAAGGAGACCTTATCCAGGAGCCCACTAGCTCCCCGAAAGTGATGTTCCCAGCTCCCCACCTTCCTCCTGCCCTGTCTTGGGGAGCCCTCCACCCTTAAGGAAAATCCCTCTTGGGTTTTACCTGTTCCTGAGCCCACAGGGCTGTGAGGGCTGGGTCCTGCTGGATCCCAGAATAAGCTGTGCCATCAAATCCTCACCGGCCACAACTAGCCCCAGATAGGACAGGCCCTTCAGCCACATCCCAGCAGGAAGGCTCCACCGCCCAGTACAGGGGACAGCCCCTGAGAACCTCTACATTGGGGAAAAGAAAGCAGCGTGGCCCAAGGCCCTGTGTGGCCTGTTTCCTCCCACCCTCCAACCTCCATCACTGCACTCTATCCACACAGGCCAGTGTTTCACTCACAGCAGGTTTGGCTTATTCCTGCCTCAGGGCCTTTGCACACACTGTTCTCGCTGCCCTGAATGCTCTTTTCTTTGGTGTTCACATGACTGATCCTCCTTTTCACCTGCTCACAAAGGCCCTCCATGAAGACCCCCAAAGCAGCCATCCTGAGGGCTCTCCTAGTCCCTCCATGATTTATTTCCTGTGTCACAGTGTCTCCATCACAAGTTTTCTGGTTCATTTATTTGGAGACTCTAATACTATGTAGCATGCGCGTTCAGTATGTGGAACCCAGGCATCTTGTTTGTGGCTGGGTCCCCTGCTCCCAGCACACAGTAGGTCCTTGCTGAGTATTGCATGAGTGAAAGCGTAGCAAGGAGTGGGGACTGGGTCTGAGAGGGGCTGAGGGAAGGCTGAAGAAGGCCCACAGGAGCCCTAGTGGGGTTTTAGGGATCTAATTGCCAAGCCGGGCCTGGGTAGGGACAAGGGTGGGTAGATGCAAACAAGCAGACAGGCCCAGGGTACACTGGTCAAAATGCTCATTTGGAGGTGCTGACAGGAAGGAGACCCCTGTACAGAGTGTCTGGTCCAAGGAAGGGCAGGCTGGCTAGATGGGGTGTAACCCCACCACTCACTAGCTCTCTGTGGGTGAGGGGGTGGGAACGGGGTGGCCTCCGTGGAAAATATCTCCTCCTGGACAGGGCAATGCCATCCCACTGGCTCAACACAGCTAGTGGACACACACTGTGACAGACCAGGGAGCACCCCTGCCTAAGGGAATGAGCACACCTGGGGGGACGGGGGTTCCGGCCCCTCACCTGGACCCTCCTTCTGTCTTGTGGGTTCCTGGTGACACCTAGTGGCCAGCATTCCTGGTGCACTGTTTCCTCCATTTCCCAAACTCTCTCCTAGGGGTGGTGCTGGGGCAGCCAGGGGGTCCAGGCCTGAGGCCTCGGCCCACTCACATGCTCCTCCTCCCATGATGCCTCTGGGGCTCACACCCACTTGCTCACTCTCACACCCTCTCTCTTCCTCCCCCAAACAGTGACAGAGCCCGTGCGGCCGTGGGGATAGCCTTGGGCCCTCTAGGCTAAGGGTCTTTGTTGCCCCACCAGGGCCTCTCCTGCCCTCCAGCTGCCCCCATCCCCAGGTGCACCCACCAGCTAGTGCCCTCTGGGGACAGAGCCTGGAGAAGATTGTGTAATGACACCTCCAACTCTTCCCCGCCTGGCCTCAGGATGCTGCTGCTATAAATAAACCCCAGGCAGGGGCACGTGAGAACAAAATCGAGACAGAGCAAGAACGCAGGAGGTTGCCATCCTGACCAGAGCCTACGAAAGAACAGCCCGTGGGCAAGGCCCACAGTGAGGGTGGTGACCCTTGAGGATACCAGACAGGGAAGGAACCTGGGAGCCAGGCCAGCCTGACCCAGGAGCAGGCATGTCCACATTGCCAAGAACAGCCTCAGCTGAGCCAGCGCCAGGCTGCTTGCCTCACCGAGAGGAGCCCGAGGAACTGGGGGAAAGGCCTGGTAGGCAGGATGCCGGGACCCTACCAACTGAGGCATGGGGCACGCATGACCAGCAGCGCAGGGCGGTGCCCAGGGCCTGGGACCCCAGAGCCAGTGGGACTGAAGGGACCAATTTCAGGTATACCACTGGCCTTCTGCCCACCAGGAGAGGAGGGCAGATGTCACTTTCCCCATTTCTCAGATGGAGCACCGAGGCCCACCAGGAGCAGACAGGAGGTGCTGATGCCTCACTTTCCAGGCTGCAGAGTATCAGGGTCTTTGCCTCCTATGTCGTCCCAAGGCCCAGGCATCCCTCACTGCTGTGCACCCAGTCCTGCCAGCTTAGAAATGGCTTCATCCAACAGCGCGCCCTCTCTCAGGCCTGCCCCCCAACCACCCGGCCTCCAGTCCCTGCACTGCACAGGGGTTTCTCAGAAACCAGGGCACCCGCAGGAAGGAAGGGATCTCTGCCAAGGGCTGAGGCATGGCCAGGTAGGGGATGGGCAGGCTTCGGGGTAGATGAAGAGAGAGGGGAAGACCAGCTCCAGGGAGCTTTCAGCTGTTGCCATGCCCAGTGCTCCATGACTCAGGGACACCTTAGGAACTGGAAGTTCAGGATCCACAGGGGTAGGTCCAGGGACTGGGCTGGAGGCTGGGCCCTCTAGGGAGTCACCCAGGTAGGAATTAAGGTGCCCCTCTGCCTCCCCAGGTTCTCCCTTAGTCCCAGCTCCACTTTGGATTGGCTTCCCAGGTGGGCACTCTTGGATGGAGAAATTTCCAGTGTCCACCCAAAGCCCCCACCCTTCCCAAATTCCTTCAGGAGAAGGGGCAGAAGCTCTGGGCAGGGAGCCAAGATGCTGGGTCCCTCCCAAGTCCCTCCCTTCCACTGCTCTCCCACACGTGCCCCTGGGTGTGCACCCCCTTCCATGTGTGAGGTGCAGTGGAGGCCTCAATGAAAATAGAATGGAGCTGAGTGACAGTCTCAGCCAGGCCACCTTCTTGGAGCCAGACTCTGACGACACTATGGATGGATCAGAAAGCATACGGGAAAAGTGGGATGGGGGGATGCTGCCATGGGGCCTGGGGAAGCCCAAGCAGAGAAGCAGGCAGTCAGGGTGGCTCCCTGGAGAAAGACACCTGGGCTGAGAAAGCGCCTCCAGACCAAGGGCCGAATGGGTCCTCCGCTGAGGCAGGGGATCCTGGCAGAGGAGAAACCCTATTGGTTATGGTCAGAGTCTAGAACCTACTTCCACTTCACAGTTGCCAAATACAGAATTTCTTAGGAATGTAACAAGCATGAAAATATAGGGGAGAATACAACCTTGTTTCGTGTGGGAATTGACCGAGAATCATTTGCCATTTGGGGAAGTCATGTCCCTAAGATGGCCCAGTGGCTCCAGCGGGCATCTGAGCCAAGAGTGACACTCCAAGCCTTGTCTGAGTCAGCAGCAGTCACAGCTTCCGATTCTACAGAACCAGCTTCTGAGTCCTCGCAGGTCACACCCACACATTTCTCATCAAACACACACTATGGAGTTACAAATTCCTTTCCTTTTATGTCTCCCTTTTTTTTAAGTTAGGACATTACATTTATTTTTTAAATTATGATGGTAGGTTAAATTATCTATGAATTATATTTTGGAATGGTAAGAGGTCATTATAAGATTCTTTATAGAAGGGACAATGGGTCTGATTGGATTGACCAGATTTAGGTGCTCACGGGAGGTGAGGGATCTTGAGGAGACAAAGATGAACCCCCAAGGTTCTGGCCTGAGCAGCAGAATGGGGATATCCCCTGGATAAGGGGAGGTAGGGGAGGCCTGGGCATGACACTGCCTATGGGACCCTCGGCTGGAAGGGACCTGGGTCTTAGAGCAGACAGCAGAGTGGAGACTACAGACCCATAAATCACCAAGTGTGGAAAAGGGGCCCTGGAGGGAGCCCCAGGGGTGTTGCAGGGGTAGGTAGAGGCAGGAGCCTGTGGGCAGTTCCCTGAGGGAGGTCTGAGCAGCAGGGGGCCAAACATCCTCTGACCTATTTGGACGCCTCCCTTCAAGATCACAGACGGTTTGGGGAAGAAGAAGCCACCTGGCCCCACTTGACCCCGGGAGGGTAGCCACGTTGGGTCATCAGCAGACCAGGGCCTCTGCCCATCAAATTGACAGGCTGGGCAAGTGCCAGGAGGGACCTCGGGGCAGGATGGGAGTGAGAAGCCCCAGGACCAAGAGGCTCCTGCCTTCCAGGGGTTGCAGGGCCATGATGTGGCCATCCCAGCTCCCCACTTACCAGCTTTGTGGCCTGGGACTGATTATTCCCACTCTGTGCCTCAGCTTTCCCCTCTTTGAAATGGGATCACACAGTAGCAGCCCTGCTCCCATCTCTCTCAGACAATACCCCAATCCTGCCCCATGGCCTGGCCAGGCCAGCAACTCACCTCCTGGTAGGACCCAGTCTTGGCAGCCTGACTGGGGCGCCCACCCGTGGGGCAGCCTGGACCTGAGGGGAGTCAAATCCTGACTTCACACGTCTCCCTTTAGTACAATGAGCCTAAGAGGACATGTCATCTCCTCTTGAGGATGAGTGTCAGCACATATTGGTCCTGAAGGCCGTGGTCGATGGTGCTGGGTGCACCTGAGTCTCCCAGCCCCACTGGAGACTCATATCGGGTCAGGGGAGGCAGGGCCAGATTTGAACCTCCTTTAGTGGAGATGCAGCCCAGCCCAGCCCACCCAGAGAGGTGGCTGGGGTTGAGAGTAGAGAGACCCTTCTTACACTGAGACCACTCCTCCTCAGACCCTTCTGAGAGCATCCAGGCCCCTGCAGGCCCCCTCTGGACAGGGTCCCTGGAAAAGGGACCTCCATTTCTCTTGAGTGGTTCACCCCACAACCCAGGGAAGTCAGAGCCCCCATTTTCCTCACTGCCTCTGGCATCAGTCAGCACAGGGGTGCCCCCACCGGAGGAAGCTCTGGCTATGGATGGGGAGGGGACACCCAGAGGACTGTCCATACCCATGGAAGAACCTCCTGTGGTGCCCTAGGAACCTGTGTGTCCTCAGATCCACACAGTATCTGGTGGTGTGCAGTCTTGTTTTCACATTGAAAACATTGGTTTGTTAAAAGTACACACTTTGATTGCCCCAACTTTTTGTCACTGGTTTTGATGTTTGTTGGGGTTTGGAGCCTCAGAGGGGCCTGCCTTGGTGGCCAGCCCCATGTTGCCAGCTTCCCCCCAGTGGCGCCCACTTGGCCACCTGCACCTTTCCCAGGGTCACTGCCTCCCTGCCGGTTAGGCAGATGGGAGAGCTGGGCCCTGGGGACCGCACAGCCCCTGCCCACCAGGTCATGGTTGGCCTGCCAGGCCGGCTCCACTCAGCTGTGAGAAAGGCGGGGTCCCATCAGATAAAGCTCTGGGCCGTCCCCACACCACCGCCAACCACCGCCACCGCCACCGCAGGAGGCTCTACTGCCACCCAGCCCCTCCCCCAGCTCTGCACCGAGGCAGGTGTGCCACTCGGAATGAATTTAGCTACGAGCCCTCTCTGGTTTCACTATGAGTGTCCTGACCCATGCGAGCCCCCGTGGTTCCTGGGGCCTCCCCTTGCACCTCTCCAGCCAGAAGGCAAGCCTCCCCCTCAGGCAGCAGCCAGAGGATACCTGGGCAGCCCTTGAGGACTTCCCTGGCTCACAACTGATTCCAGTGGTCCCAAAACAGGCTGAGACCTCGTCCCAGGAAGCCTGGCCTACCCTCCCCACCCCCTAGGACAGGGTCCAGCAGAGGCCTGGATTCCTTGACATCTCAAGAGGTAGGCTACCAGGGTCCATCCCAGGGACTAGGAAGCTGCCCTCTGGTGGTGGCTTGTGGAATGGCAGGTGTCCTTGAGTGAAGGTCGGGGCCCAAGGGTATCCTGGTCCAGGAGGCTGGCCTGGCAGAATTTGGGGCTCAGACAACCAGGAAGGAGAGACTAGGCCCAAGCCCCAGTTTCTCATATTCCCGGGTGGTCCCTCCTACCCACACCCCCCACCATTACCAACAGGGGGCTACACAGGGCTGTGCCTATAGAAGCCTCAAGGGAGGACATGGGGTGACACAGGAAGACATGAGAGTCTTAGAATCCCCGACATGTCACTTATCCCCCCACTTTCCTCTTCTGACCAGTGGGCCTAAAAACCCTATAGCCTGAGCAAGCTGCCCCCACAACAGCTGTTGGCACTGAGGGATATCCGTGTGCCACCCCCACTCCCTCCACCTCACAGACAGATGTTAAATGACTCATCCAGTTTATAAGTCAGTCACAGAGCTGGGACTAGAACCTGCATCTCTTGATTCTCAGGTCAGACACCTGGGAATCTTCACTGAAGACCTACTAGGTGCTGGGAGGAAGGCCATGTCTCTGCCTTTGAGGAGCACTGGACCAGTCGGAAGAGAAGCAGCAAGGAGAGGTAGCAACATGGGCACAGAATGGGCACTTCCTGGAGGAGGTGATAACCAGGCTTAGTCACGAGGAACAGTGACATAAAGGTGTGAGGGGATGTGGGCCAGGGAGACAGCATGGTCTAGGCAAGGTGGGGACCAACATGAAGAGCTGGAGACAGTGACTTTAAGGAGAGTGACCACACATGCTAGTTTGCTCGAACATCCTGCTTTATACCTATTATCCTGGTATAATTATTAATAGCATCCCCTTTCATTTCCAAAGTCTCCCAGGTTGGGTCATAAGTTAAATGGTCTCCCTACTGCCACATCACTGTGGGGGTGATCCTCACTCCCATGGTTGTATTGAGCAAGGACAGTTTGGGATGCGACAGGGGGATTAGATTTGCGCTAAGGAACAATTCTGGGGTGGCGAAGAAACTGTTGTCAGCCTGGAGGAAAAGGTGGATAGTGGAGCATGTGGTGTGAAGCGGTCAAGGCCAAAGGTGGAGGCACTTGAAGCTCTGGGAAGGGAGACTGGAACGTGGGTCCCAATCGCAGGAGAGGGTGGCTGAGGGCTCATGCAGCAACATCATTCGATCATTCTAGAAACACTGAATGTGCAGATTGGGCCTGGCCAAGGGACCCCCACACCAGGGAGAGCCAGAATATCCCCAGCACCAAATACAGAGTTGTTTTTTAAATTTTAACTGAACACAGGTGAAATGTGGGAGAGAAACCAGTGTAATACATGGGTCCCCCAGCCTGGAAGATGCTAGACTAAGAGGAGTGTGTGTGTGTGTGTGTGTGTGTGTGTGTGTGTGTGCACGCACATGAGTAGGGGGCTGTCACAGCCTCCACCCTGGGAAACCAGGGGGTGGAAATGATGCTTTCGTTTATAGTTGGCTGCCCCAGATCGCCAAGAGGGTGTGCAGGCAGCCCGGTTTCTCCATAACTGTGCTTCCTCTACTCTCTGCTCCATAATGACACTTGGAGAGGAGATTAGAATGGCCTGGAAATACCAGGTTGGAAAAGCGAGGTGCAGGGAAAGGGTTACCAGGCCAACTCCCATCCCAAATGTGTGCTCAGGCACAGGACTCTCTGACACTGTCCCAGCTTCCACCTGACCTGTGAGGAAAAGAGTGAAGAAATAAAACGGAGTCACTGTAGTCAAGTTGCTGAATTACTAAAATCCAGTAGGCTGAGGCAGAGGAAACGATTCTACTCTTGCTTTAACTAGCCTGGGAAAAACTTTTGACCTCTCCAATTATGCCTAGAGATAAACTATATATATGTCCTATGGGTAATGCTCTGATTACCCCCTGAAGAATTTATTTCTAGCCAAAGCCTTCTGATTCATTTACTCTTGGTCAACACCTGCCTCAGTTGATAGTGGCCATCAGGACTGGCCTGGGGAGAGCATGTTCCAGGGCCAGGGTGTGAATGAGGGCTGGGCCATGGCAGAGTTTCATTGGTGACTTCTAAATATTTAGGCATATGGTATGCGGAGCCTTGGTTTGTACTCCTGCCTGAGGAGTGTTAGAACCGGACATGAGTAGGGCCTCTCAGCCAGGGTGCAGAAGGAGGAGAGAGAAGGCAGGAGAAGGGCAGCGACAATGTCCAGGGCCAAGAACCCCACAATACAGAAGCAGAGAGGGGTCCCCAAAAGCCATTGACAAAGATGCTTGAGACTTCGACAGGGGGCGGTTGGGGATCAGGATGGGGGGAAATCAGGGAGACAGGGAGGCTGCCTGAGTGGATACCTGGGCTGGAACTGCAGGTGAGAAAGAAGAGAGGCGCTGAGGCCAGAGCTGGTGTGGGAGCGCTGAGCCGCTTCAACGCCCACGAGGAGCTGCTGGAGAAAGCAGGCGCAGAGGCCCCCGGGCGCAGATCCTGTCCCACCCGGGGACCAGGCCCAGGACGTGAATGCTGTCCTATTCTTGGTCACGTGAGTGTAACCTACATACAAAATACGGCACAAAACCCTGGCGTTTAGCTTTAAGTGTTCTGGCGGATGCCCAGCGCTCTCTCATTCTGGCTTCTGTTTGCATTTCCCTGATGACTAAGGAGGCTGAACGCCTGTTCAGGAGTTTACTAGCCATTCAGACATCCTCTCTAGCAAAGCACCTAGTTGAAGTCTTTTTCCTATCAATCTGTAGTAGTTTTCATATTTTTTAGATACAAGTTCTTTATCAGATACAGGTATTGAAATAGCTTTTCTCACACATGGCTTACTTTGTTCTCTTAATTGTGGCTTTTGATGAACAGAAGTTTCTAAGTTTATGGAGTCCAATTTATCGCTTTTTTACTGATAGTGCTTTTTGTGCCTTGTTTAAGAAAATAAATCTAGCCCGGCCGGGCATGGCTCGGCAGTTGAGCATCAACCTAGGATCCAGGCAATCGGGGTTCAATTCCCGGTCAGGGCACATGCCCGGGTTGCGGGCTCAATCCCCAGTTGGGGGAGTGCGGGAGGCAGCCGGTTGGTGACTCTCTCATCATTGATGTTTCTCTCTCTCCCTCTCCCTTCCTCTCTCTGAAATCAATAAAGATATATTTTTTAAAAAGAAAATAAATCTATTCTCTCCCCTAAGTCTTCTTCTAGCATCTTTGTGGTTTTACTTTTCAACATACATTTACTTCTCACATTCGTGTCCACCGCATTGGTTTTGGGTATGGTGGAAGGTAGAGATAAAGAGGGTTGGTTCCCCCCCCCCCAATATGGATACTCAATTGATTCAGCACCACTTATTGAAAAGTCTGTCCTTTCTCCACCACCCTGCGATGTCACCTCTGTGATGCTAACCCAGGCATCCACAGCCGGGTGGGGCTGTTTCTGCGTTGCGTGTTCTGTGCCGCTGGCTGGTTTATCCTTGCACTAATACCAAGCTGTCTCCCTAACTGTGGCATAAGTCCTCCAACTTTGTTCTTCATCTATATTTTAACTCAGTTTGTCAGGTTTCATTAAAAAAAAAAAAAAAATCCAAGCAAACCTCAATAAAATCCTTTGGGACTTTGTGAGTACATTGGATCCATAGATCAATTCTATAGTTCAACTTAGAGAAAAACAACCTCTGAAATTCCAACCCATGGGTAGAGATTATCCCTCAATTAATTTACATCTTACACAATTTCTCTGTAATGCTTTATGGTTTCTGTGTGGACATTGTACACATAATTCACTAGATTTATTTTGAGGTATCGATTTTTATGCTACTATAAATTTTAGTTTCTAATTGTTGCTGGCATGTAGAAATACAATTAGTTTTTTTATACGGAACTTGTATCCAGTGCTAAATTAACTAATTAACTTTTAAGTCATGTATATGTAAATGACAGTTATATGTCTTCCTTTCCTATCTTCATATCTTTTTACTGATTTTCAGACTGGCTTTTTTCACTTAGTAACTTGCATTTAAGTTTTCTCCATGTCACTTCATGGTTTGACAGCTCATTTCTTTATTATTATTATTCCACTGAGTGGATGTGCCACAGTTTATTTATACACTGAGTGGCTGTGCCACAGTTTATTATCTCACCTTCTGAAGGACGTCTTGGTTACTTCCAAGTTTGGGCAATTATGAATAAAGCTGCTGTAAACAACCATGTGCAGGGTTTTGTGTAGATATAAGTTTTCAACTCATTTGGATAAATACCAAGGAGCATGATTGCTGGATTGTGTGGTAAGAGTTATTTCAGTTTTGTAAGAAACTCCCAAACAGTCTTCCAAGGTAGCTTACCATGTTGCACTCCCACCAGCAATGAATGAGAGCTCCTCCTATTGCTATACATCCTCGGCAGCATTTGGCGTTGTCAGTGTTCTGGATTTTGGCCCCTAGAAAGTAGGCCTTTCACTTCCTTTTCTTGCCTTATTGCCCTGCTAGGACCTCCAGCACAGTGGTGGATATACTTGAAGGATGCCAACATTCCTTCTCATTTCCAGTCTCAGTGGAAAAGCATCCAACATTTCACCATTAGCATGCCTTTTAGCTGTAGGATTTTGTTGTTTCTTTTGTTTCTTGGTGGGATTTGGGGTTTGGGTAGATACCTTCATCAGACTGAGAAAGTTCTCCTCCGATTCTAATTAGCTAGTAGTTTTTGTTGGTTTAAATCACGGATGACTGTTTTTCTGAACCTATTGAGAACAGGTTTTAATTGAGGACCTATTGAAACCTATGGTTTCTCTTGTTTTTCTCTGTTAATGTGGGGAATTGTACTGATTGTCTTTGGGATGGTAGAGCAATTTCACCAACCTTTTCTTCCCATTGGGGTTTGCAGGTTCTAGTTCAGTTCCACTAAATGACCTCCTGAGCTGCAGGCCTGGCCAACAACATGCAAATTCCATCCTGTGCCGTGCGCTGGAGTCAGCCCTTCTCAAACACCCCCCACATCCCAGGTGCCATGAGAGGCTCACCCTCGGGAACCACAGGCTCCCAGCCCGTGAGGCGCCGGCCACCCCAGCGCGCACCAGCCCTGGCTGGACCCTAGCGTTGAGGGGTGGCCGGATGTGCAGAGTCAAACCAGCAGGTGGAGACTACCCGCTAAGACCAAGAGTCTCCAGAACTCTGCGGCCACCCCCCACCCCACCGCACCGCACCCCCTGCGCGAGGCCCCTTTAGAGCCTGCGGCTGAATGAGGCTCCCAGGGGTGGACGGCGGAGGGCGCCAAGAATGCCGCCTCCGACGGGAGCGCAAAGGCTGGAGCTTCTCCTGTGCCCCCAGCACGTCCACCCAGGATCGATCCTGCTCCCTACCCCCAGGTCCCCGCCCCCAACTTCGCAAGTCCCTTCTCACCAAACTCCTGCACCACCAGGCTCGCACCTCGATGCTCGGCGCACAGCCCGCGCTTCACCCCGGGTAGCCCTACGGCCCGTCGGACCCCGGGCAGGGCGCCCCCGCAAGCCGCGAGGCCGGGGGCGGGGGAAGGACCCGACGCCAGGCGCAGCCTCATCCGCATGCAGGGGACGGAGCGTCGCGGCAGCCGCCAGGAAAAGACAAAGGCTGTTCCGCCGCCCGCCGCCCTGTGCCAGGCTGGCCCCGCTCGCAGCCCCGGTGGCCCCCCACATGCCCCCTCTCCCCCCCCCCCCCCGCGTCTGCTTTGCTAGCTGCACAGTCCGGGCGGCTTCCGGGAGGAGGCAACCTCCCTCGGATCCTGCAAGCCCAACCTCCTCCTGCGACCTCAGGAGCCACAGCCTCTTTCTCTGTGTCTCCCCGCAGTAGAGGTGGCCCCGTCTCCTGGAGCCGGGCTCGACTGCGCGGGTCGGTCGCCAAAGACCAGAGTTCCAGTCCCCTGATGCCCGACTCTGACCTGCGGCTAGACGTCTGCAAACGGAACCTGCCAGACGCAGCCCAGAGCCGTCGGGGGAGGGCGGGGGGCTGGGCGAACCTCTTCCAGGGCTCCCACTAGGGGGTGGGTCCCCTCTGAATGAGAGTTGGGGGCCCCAGGGTCTTCGTAGGACCCTGTCTCTCCAGGCTTTGGTGGTGGGTGCTTAGGGTCTCCTGACCCCTCAGAGGGGTTCCTGGACGCACCCTCCAACCCTCCTAAGGGCTGACCCTCACACCCCGCCGTCACCGTCTGCAAGCCAAGGAGGCATCAGAAAGGGGTGACGTCTCGGCCCGGCCACTTGCCCCTACGAATCTCTGAGCCTCGGCTTCCACTCAACCTCCAGCCCCCCCACTTCCCACCCCCACCCCCATGCGCTGGGGGTCATGCCAGAATTTAGAGAGTATGGAAGCGCTGGCACGCAGCGGGTCCCCATACACAGGCAGCTATTTTGCCAGCTTCCAAAGTCTCCAAGAGGGCAGGGGCAGTCTTGCCTTTGAGCTCTGCTCCCCCCTCCCCCCACCCCACTCCCACCCCCACCCCCACCCCCACTCAGGCAGCGAAGGGCCCCAGCCGTCGCTCAGCTGGGAAGTTCCTCCCAGGTCTGCCCCAAGCCCTCTCCTTCGCTCCCAGGCCAGGACTGAGGAGGGGGGCCGCGGGGCAGTTTCCTTTAAGGAAAGTGGGGGAGGGGGCTGCGGGCCAGGCCTCCTTCCGCCGCTCCCTGGCCCCAGCCGCCCGGGGGGCGCACCACCCGGGCCCCGCGCCAGCGCATGCGCCCGTCGGTGAGCCTGCGAGGGCGGCGCGCTCACCGACAGACGGACTGACCGACGGACTGGCGGCGGGTCGGATAGCCTGGACAGCGCAGGGAGCTGGGACGCGGCTGGACAGCGAAATGGCCGGCCACACGCAGCAGCCAAGCGCGCGCGGGAACCCCGGCCCTGCGCCCTCGCCTTCCCCGGGCCCGGGCCCCGGCCCCGGCGCCTCGGAGCGGGTGACGCTCAAGAAGGAGATCGGGCTGGTGAGCGCCTGCACCATCATCATCGGTGAGCGGGCCCCTGGCGGGCGGGTGCCGGGGGGCAGGGCCGAAGGCTTGAGGCGCACGGCGCTTGGAACCCCTCTCCTGGCGCTCCTACGGGCCTGCGACGGTGGGACCACGGGGGAGGGGATGGCTCTGTCGCCCCCGCACAGCGACCGCAGGGCTTCTGTCCCACCTCCCCCGGCGCCTCGAGGTGGGCGAGGGAGGTGCCGGTGCCATGCGCCCCTGGAATCCTCACCCTGCCCTTACGTCGCTGTGGGGTAAGGCAGTTACCCTCGGTGTTCTCGTCTATGAAGTGGGAAGGGTTAAGGTCCTGCCCGAAGGGCAAGAGCCTTGCAGGTGTGGGGCCTGAGCAGGCTGACCCCGCTAAGGCCTCAGGTACTGGGCAGTGGCTCAAGCTAAGTCCCTACTGTGTGCAGCGTTAAAAGTGTCATGCCCTGTGAGTGATTTTGTCTTCAAAAAGCAGGAGGGACTGTGGGTAGACTGGACAGCCAGAGCCAGCCCAGTGTGGAAACAGGTTCAGAGGATATTTATTGCAGTTTGATGGCAGAGCCCTGGGGGAGGGGGCAAAGCAGCCAGTGGCTAGAAGAGGCCAGTGTTGGGGTGGGGCAGACAAAGCCTGAAGAACAGCCAACTGCTTCCTGAGCTGAGATCCCAACAGGCACTCATCCTCTGGCTCTGGGGCCCCAGCTTCCTCACCTGAGAATGGGTCCATGTGAGCAGAAGGCTCAGGAGACAGCAAGAACAGTGGTAGGATTTTTCTCTTTCTATCCCAAATCATGAACACTGACTTCTCAGGAACTGGCTAACCCAGATCAGTGCCTGTGTCCACACCAGGTGCCTCAGAGACCCTCATGTGTCCCAGGATTCATGGCTGGAGGGATGAAGGACTGGGGTCTTGACTGCTCTCAATCTATCACCTCCCCAACCAGTGGGAGCTGCTGGTGCATCCACTGCCCACCCATTCCCAAGTCCCTAGAGATAAAGTTGGGGTTTAGGAGGGCAGACTGGGATCTTCACCTCCTCTCTGTCCCCACACTGGGAGCTCCTGGGCCTGGCTAGAGCCTGGCTCTTGGCTAGCCCTTGCACTCACACTGAGAGTTGCCCCAGAACACAGCCTCTGTGCAGGTAGCTCTCTGCCTCCCCATTGCCTCTGGAATGGCATCTTTCCTGACCTGGCACTGAGACCTTCTTGGCCTACGGTGCCCTGCTTAACTGTCTGCTGGCAAGAAGGGCTGGTTCCAGAGATTTGGCCAGGATGCTGGTTAGAGCTTTGTCCCAGTCCACACTCGCCCCAGGAGCTGTGCCCCCAGGAAGAAGCCCACACATCATGAATGGGCCAAGAGGCTGGGGTCAAGAGGCATGTCTGGAGCCAGCTGCAGTGCACTCCCTGGGCCACCTCAGTAAGTCCAATTTCCTTGAGCTGTGTTCCTACTCTGCCTCTTCCGGGGTGACTTGCCCAAGGCTGGCAGACTCCAGAACAGAACACAGATGACCTGACCCCAGCCCAGGATACTCAGTGGTGGTCCAGCAGCCCTGCTTAGGGAGTTTTAAAGGGTAACAGCAGACAAGAGGCTGGAGCAGGCAGGAGGCAGACCAGAGGAGCATCACCCTGAACCAGAAGGTGACAAGAGATGAGGGAGGAGGCAGGTATGGACTGAGTCAGGGTCTGCACTGCCCCCCTGATGCCCTGAAGGCCTCCACCAACTCCCCATTCGCTGTTCTGGGGGGCCAACCTCCCACATATAACCCCACCTTCCTGCCCTGGGGAACCTAGTCAAAGTCAAAAATTTCTCTAAAGTATCATATTTTAGCTTTAAAAGTCCCAAGAACTTTATATCATACTCAGGTCTTTCTTGTTTGTTACCAGCTACTTCACTTATCTCCAAAACTTCCAGACAGTCTCCCCAGGAGACACTCTGATCCTCTTCCCTGTACCCCCTGCCCCGCCCCAGGCTGGGGAGTAGGGTTTTTGGAAATGGAGCTAAATGGAAGGGCTTTGGGTTGGAATAAGACTCCCCCTAAAATGTGCCTTGAGCAGCACCTGCTGGCCTCTGGGAACACAGCCTGGAAGAAAAAGAGGCACCTGGGGCAGGGCTGTGTGAGCTGCATCCAATATCTGCTCAGAAAACCACCTGTCATCACATTGTGAAAATATGTTGTCCCCTGATCTCATTTGATTCCCATGCCTGTCTTGCATGATGGGAATTTTTGTACCCATTTTACAGACATAGAAACTGAGGCTGGAAGTTGCATGACACTGCTACAGGTGATGGACTCAGGATTTGCCAGCAGATTTGGGTTCATTCCCCAGCCCATTGTCCGTCTTCATACTGCTCTGGTGCTGGGCAAAACTGGGGCCAGATTCATAGTCCTTAATGCGAGAAGGTTAAGACTAAGCTGAGAGCTCATCCAACCAGGATTTACTGTTTGTTCATCCATCCACTTCACTATGGATGGATGAACGAACAGATGGAGAGAAATTTCCCCCAACTCCTGCCCCCCCACACCCCACCCAGGACTGTAGGTACAGGGTGTCTTGTCCTGACTCAGGGACTTCAGACAACTCCCTGAATCCACATTCAAGGAAGGGATGTGCCCAGGTCCAGCTGAGTGGGAGTCACCCCTGGGTCGCTAACCAGGCTGTCCTGTCCTCCACTCATGTTCATGGACTCAGGGGTCTGCTTCATGAGTCCTCTCTCATTAGGAGCTCATCCCTGCCCATCCAGCCTTGTCCAGGCCCTTCTCTGTGCGTCATCAGGCCTGGAGGTTGTTGAGCTGCTCAGGGGATGGCCCTCTCCAGAACCCCAACCCCTCCTTACCAAGACCCTGAGGAGGCATTAAACCTGCCTCACCACAGCCCCAACTTATAGAAGAGAAAACTGAGGACCTGAGGCTGCAACCAGCCCAGGGTCACATGTCCTGTGTGCTCTGGGAAGCTGTTGGGGGCCGAGGCAGCTCTGGCTACAAGGGCAGGGCCTGCCAGCACTGGACACATTCGTTCATCTATCTAACAATTAGGTGCTGAACAGTGTCGGGCACTGTTCTAGGTGCTGGAGACACAATGGGGCATGAGAAGACAATATCCTTGTCCTGCTAGAACTGACGTTCCAGCATGGACGTCAAAGGGCAAACAAGACAAACAAGCTGAATGTTTCGCCAACAGGGTAATGATAAGTGTGCTAAGGTGAGAAAATTAAGGCAGGAGGCAGGATTATAGATAGCAGATGAGTCAAGAGTGGGTTGGGGTCCAGCTTTTTTTTGCTCTCTTTTCTTTGCATGATGGGATCCCTGGGAGGGCTTTGAGCAGAAGAGAGATGATGTGGATGGGAGGGGAAGGGAGGAGGGGATGAAGTGAGAGAGGAGAGGAGAGGGTGGGATGGGGTCAGAGGGGAAGGGAGGGGAGGGGAGGTGGTGGGATTAGGTGAGAGGGGAGGGGAGGGGAGGGGAGGGGAGGGGAGGGGAGGGGAGGGGAGGGGAGGGGAGGGGAGGGGGTGGAATGAGGTGAGAGAGGAGGGGAGGAAGTGGGATGGGGTTCGAGAGGAAGGGAGGGGTGGGGAAGGATAGGGTGGGGTGGGGTAGAATAAGAGGCGAAGGGAGGGGAGGAGAGGAGAGAGGAGGGGACTTAATGGGATGGGATGGGGCTCACTTTGGCCATGGGCAGCAAGCGCAGAAGCAGGAAGCCAGTCAGGAAGGTACTTGAGTCACCTGGCTAAGAGATGACAGTGACTCAGAGCAGGGTGGCAGCAGTGGAGGTGCTAAGAGGAGGTTCAGTTCTGGGTGTGTTTGGTAGATAGAGCCAAAGAATTTGTGATGATGAAGGATGTGGAGGCAAGAGAGGAGGCAAAAGGGGCACCAGGGTTGGGTCTGAGCAGGTGGGAGCACCCTTTGCCATTTACTGATCAGGGAAGACTGAGAGGAGCAGGTTCGGGGGAAAGAGGGCTGAAAGTCAGGAATCCCATTTTGAATGCGTGAAATGAGAGATGCTTATTTGTTGACTAATCAATTGGATATACTGTTTAGTTTAACAGGAAGGTCTGTGCTAGGGACATAAATTTGGGAGTTGCCAGCAAAAGCTGGGGTGCTGGATGAGGTCTCCAAGGAAGGGAGTATTGAAAGAAAAGGGAAGATGCCCCAAGACTAAGCCCTGGGCACCTGTTGTCTAGAATTTAGGAGAAATGAGAAGGGATCAGCAGAGGAGTTCGAGAAGCAGCAGCCAGTGAGGTGGGAGGAGGGCCAGGAGACTGCCCTGTGGGAAGAAGGGGTCCACCTGCCAGAAGCCGGGGGTGAGGCAGGTCCTCTGAGGCCTGGGGCTTGACTGCTAGATGCAGTGGCATGGAGCTCATGGGGCATCTGGAAACAGGGCATGGGTGAGTCTCACTAGAGGAGGCCACCTTGGCTGAGCAAGCCAGGCAGAGAAAGCTCCACACTTCTGCTCATCCCTCTCTCCAAAGGAAAGTGGGTTAGGCCAGACATGCATGCCAGCCAATTGGCAATTCCAGGCATGTCTTGGAAACATCCCCACTCACCTCCCTAGAGTTCTGCCAAGACCTCAGCAGGCACTTTTGTCTCCCTGGAGGGGTGCCTGATACATGCTCACTGTAAGGACATTTATGTGCTTAGAGACACAGGGCGATGGCAGGACCCCAAAATTAGGGCCCTGGCTTCTGAACCCAGGGTGTTGAGGTCCCATGGGGGTCAGGTCTCCAAAGGCCAGAGAGGGTGGCCTGAGGTACCTTTAAGGTGACTGACAATACTAAGATCCATAGCTACTTCTTGGGGCCTCTGATGAGCCAGGCAGGGTGGGAGCCTGCTTGCATCACTGCCTCATCTCCCCACTTTACCCATAAAAGGCTCAGAGAGATGAAGTACTTTGTCCACATCATGAGGGATCTGGGATTCAAACCCAGATCTGGGAGTTCTCAACTAGTAAGTTCCATTGCCCATGGTCTAGGGGCCTTAGGACCTAGCAATGGGAATTTGGAGCTCTTTGGAGCTTTTGTATCTTCCAGAGAATTTGGAGGCCAGGGCCTCATGGATCATGCCCTGGGAGGTGCTGGGACTTGTTGCCCAGAGCAAAAGAAGGAGGCCTGGCCCAGGGCTAGCCCCTGATCAGGCCCAGCAGGGCAATGGGGCCATGCTCCCTGAGTCAGGGATAGGCAAGGAGCATATAGGGAGACCTAGCCTTGAGCGTTCCCTGTCCTTCCAAGGGGGTTCAGGCCTTTCATCTCAGCAGACCCTACCCTCGGTGGCCATCCTCCAGCTATCATGGCAATGGGGCAGGGTCCAGGTTATAGGAGCCAAGGCGGGGAGTCAGGGAGGGCTTCCTGGGAGTGATGTTGCTTCTGGGAGGCCAGTGAGCTGGGGAGAAACCTGAACAGTGAGGACTTGGGCCCTGTGCAGATGCACAAAACACATGCACCCTGCCCAAAAGTGCCTCTGGCAAAGTTGGGGTTGGACCAGCCCTCTGCTGCCCCCTAGCCCAATGCCCCTACCTGGCAGAAGGGGAAACTGAGGCCCAGAAGGGCAGCACTGGCCTGAAGCCACACAGCCAACTCCTGAAAGTGTTTCTAGGGCTGAAGGGTGATGCCAGCGTCCTGACAGGACCTCTCTGTCCCCTCCCCAAGTCAGACTGTGCATTCCCCACACACACACCAAGGGCAACTGGCTCTCTCCACCACCATGACCTCCACAGTCCACCCCTGTGACCTTCATGGTCTGCCACTGCCTCCCAGAAATAGGTCAGTGTGCACCGCAGCAGGCAGGGGAACAATGGCCCTTTCTTCATTGCCCCGAGGAGCTGGGTAAGCCCCATCAGGCCAAACATCTTAATGTGATAAAACCACCCAGTGTGGGCTGAGGGAAGAGGGGTGGGGGAGAGTGGAGTGGCCTCCTCACATCCTTGCCCACCTGCCCAGGAGCTCCGGCCCCACCGAGAGCCTGCAGGGGCCACAGAGCAGCAGTCCCATTGGGAGGATGGGAACGTGGAGGCCTTGGAACCACCTTTCTCCAGCCCGCCATCAGTCAGACGCCTGAGCAGACACTCAGCCGTGTCCCGGCCCATCCCATGTTCCCTGGTTCCTGTCCCTCCTCTTCTTCCTCCAGAGCAGGGTCCCCCAACAGCTGGGCTTGCCCACTGCTGTTCCCTGAATCAGGCGGAGCTTAGTCTGCTGGGCCTGAACAGAACAAGTGAGAAGGGAGGCCTGTGCCCACCACCACCAGAGGGCTGGGCAGGCACCCCTGCGGCACCTCCTCACAGCTCCGTGGTCCCTTCCCCACACCTCCTGTAGTCATCCGAGCCCTGGAGGCCCCACCCTTGCCTCATCGTTGGTGGTCCCCCACACTCCTTGCCCTCTGCATCTGACCCAAGCCAACAGCCCCTGGTGCTCTTGCAGAGCCCCACCCAACCATGTGGTGTGGTGTCGAGAGCAGCTTGTGGACCTCCACAGGGTTTTCTGCCACCTTCCAGCACAAACCTGCAGTTGTCCAGGCCTCCAAGGACCTGAAACATTAGCAGGCACATGTGTTCCTTTGAGCCACTTGGGGAGTAGTCCTTCACTGTAGCCTGAGGCCATGTGTCCAAACAATAGTGATCCCCCCCCCCCCTTAGCCCATTTCCAGGCCCCAGCATAGTGATCCTCCACCCCCAGCCCATCTCCAGGCTCCAGTCTCCAGCTACTGGGCACAGGCCCCAGCCTTGAGGACAAGGTACCAGATGTGGCTTCCCCAAAAGCTATGCCCATGAGGCCCTGCCGGGCTGAACTGTGTAGAGGGGTGGGGTACCCATGGGGTGGGTGGCTGAGGGCTCTGGATGCCCCCAGCCCCAATGCACCCAGCTCCTCACAAGGCCACCCAGCCCCCGCTGGCTTCCACCTCACTGGCTTTTGGCAAATCCCACTCCACCAGGTCCTGAGAACATAGACTCTGCTGCCGGATAGAGCAAACTCAAAGGCCTTTTAGAAACCCGACAGCCCACCCAGGACCTGGGCCCCCATGGTAGGTGAGGGAGGTTGCTGCTTTCCCCCGGGAAGCAGGCTCGGGGCACAGCTTACCTCTGGGGGCTGGGGGACAGGAATTCTTTCGCCCTTATCTGGATGTATTTAGGCCTCTTGGGACGTGACTGGAAAACCAAGTGGGGCGTCGTGGCCGTCCAGACTGGGAATCTGTGTCGGCCGGGGGTGGGGTGGAGGGTAGCGCCGTGAACAAGGAACGCATGCAGATTGGCGCCCGCAGCCGCTTCCTCTTCCAGGCCGTCTGTGGCCTGGCGGGTGGAGCGGGCAGGCTCTGCCCTGGTGGACGCGTGCCCCTCCCCGCCGCCCCACAGGGCCCTGGCAGATGGGGCTATCTTATTGAGGGGCTGAGCCCCAGGTTCCCTTAATGTTGCTTTTTTATTCATGTGGCCTGTGGAGTCTGGGGTTGTGTCCTCTGGGGCACGTCCTAGTGCAAATCACCAGCGACGTGTCCTGATTCATTTGCACAGATGATGAAGCCTAGGCAACCCAGAACACTGCCCCCTCTTTGCCCTAAGTGGCAGGAGCTCAGGGTTAAGTGGGCACTCAGTGTCTTGTTTATCCTGGAAACCTGCTCTGCAGACCCTGGCTTGGCCCCTGACCATTTCCCACTGTTCCACTCCCAGATACTGTGAGTCAAGGGAGCACTGTGCCCCTCCCCCAATTCCCAAGACTCAGAGTCAGCCCCAGGGGCAGGGCAGAACTTCCATGACCAAAGCAGAGTGCACTCTCACCCGAACCTTCGAACCTTCGAAGCCAGCCACCCCCTCTGCTCCCCTTCACAGGCCCTCCAGGAGGGCCCAGTGGAGAGTGCTGCCCCACAGATGAGGAAATCAGTCTCTCCCATCAGGGCATTGGTGCCACTTGGGGCATTAGGCCATTTATTCATCCATTAGTTTACTCAACAGATGTGTATTGAGCACCTACTATGTGCTGAGGAATCAAGGTGAGTGAAAGCAGGTGAGGTTGCAGACAGTGCACAGAATGATGCAGAGATGCAGAGTGCATCTGGATACAGCTGAGGGCTTCCCTTAGGTATCTCACTGAATTCTCACAATAATCCCATTGTACAGACAGGACTCGAGAGGTGACCTGAGACGGAAGAGGTCTCCAGGTCTCCTGAGCCGCAGCCAGGGCTTCCCATTAGGGGCCTGGGATTCAAGCAGTGACCCATTTGCAACCAGTGGGCCATCCCAAGGGAGAGGCAGTCCATGTCCAGACCCCAGGCTGGGCCAGGAGTCCCCCTCCATTGCCCTCTCCATTCCTTGCTTGATGGCTGCTGACCAATCCCCAGCCCTGAAAATGTACCCCACTGGCCCTTGCCCAAGACCTGAAACATTTTCACAGTGCCAGGAAACAGGTCTCTTCAGAGTCTGTGTGTGCAGGTTGCTCCCTGGGTCAGGGAGGAACCCAGGGAGCAGGCCGAGGAGCTCCCTGATAGGGAAAGAAAGGGAAGATGGACCAACAGTGAAGAAAGTACGAGGTAGGGTCTGGGGAACCACGAGGCTGTGAAGTGGGAGGAGGAGCCCAAACCAGCATGGTCAAGGAGGACTTCGTACAGGAGGTGCCACTGCCTGAGTCACTCCATAAGTTTGGACTTCGACCAATAGGAAAGTGGCAGGAAAGTGTCATGGCCAAGGCCTTGCTTTAGAAGGCCAGCTCTGGCCAGCAGGTTGGAAGTAAGGCAGGTGGCTGGAGGCTGAAAAAGCTGGAAGCTTCGGCCAGGGGCAAAGGGTTGACCTGGGTCCTGTGGGAATGCACAGCAGTGACCACCACTCTGCCATCACTCATGTGGCTGAGCCTCGTTGCTTGTGCTCACCCCACTTTGTGGGAGTAAGGGGGTGGGGGGGCAGAGGAACAGGACCCACCTCTGGAAGGGGAGCCTGGCTGAATGGACAAGGTGCCACTCCCATGCCAGGACTAGGGAGGGGAGATGATGAGCCCAGAGTGGGGTTCCATTGACATCCACATGCCTCCAGGCCTTCCTCCCTCTTCCTCCCAGGGAGCAGCCTGGGTTTTCTTCCTCACTGCAGCATCCAGAGCCCCACAGAGAGGGCTGATGCCTCTCCATCTCCCCCACAGGGAACATCATAGGCTCCGGCATCTTCATCTCCCCCAAGGGGGTCCTGGAGCACTCTGGCTCTGTGGGTCTGGCCCTCTTCGTCTGGGTCCTGGGCGGGGGCGTCACTGCCCTGGGCTCCCTCTGCTATGCGGAGCTAGGAGTCGCCATCCCTAAGTCTGGCGGGGACTATGCTTATGTCACCGAGATCTTCGGGGGCCTGGCTGGGTAAGTGTGGGGTACCAGCGACTTGGTGGTGGGTTGGGAGCATCTCCAGAATGGATGGCCAGTCGGGCCTAGACCTGGGTTTTCTCTTCTGCTTCTCACATCACGGGAAGGTCATGGGGAGGAATGAAGGGAAAGGGGTGGGGCTGTTGGGCCCCCTTCCACATGCCCACTCCACTCAAGCTGGACACTACAGCTGGCCCCTTGACCTCTCTGTTTCCTTTTAAATAAAGCTGTGTCTAAGTCCCCCTCCCCACCCAGTGCTTCTGGATGGGGAGGGCCTTACTATCTGAAACCTCTAGGTAATTCTGGCATCAGGCAGGGATGGCCTTGATTTTAGTAGCCCATATGGGGGAGGGCATGATATTCCTATCAGTGCCCTGCAGGAGCTTCCCTTTAAATAGCTCCCAGTACTCCTTTATCCACCAGTGAACATTAGCTGAGCACCTACTGTGTGCTGTGGGCCGGGGATGCTGCGATGAAAAGATGTGTCCCTGTCCTCACATTGCTCACGGTGCAGAAGGGAAAATGCCCCTCAAAAGTGACTAAAACCTAGAGGATCCCAGCTTTGAGGATGTGTGCAAGAAGCAGTGGCCCAGCAGCCAAGAGAATGGGGTGCCGACACCTAGGGAAGGCTCCCAGGAAAAACCACATTTGCACCGAAGCTTGGAGGAGGAGTGGCATTTTCTCAGCCGAGCAGTGAGGAGTTGGAGCACGTACAGAGGGTGGTGGCCTGGGCCAGCTTGTCAGATCTATGGTAGGCAGTAGAGCTTGGGGGGAGAGGAGGGGGCAGCCTGGGGTGGAGGGGCATCATAGTATGGCAGTTGTCCAGCTGAGCCATGCTGAGGGCCTCAATAAACGTACAAGAAGATTCCAGAACCATTTAGGAGCGGGTTTGGGAGGATGTGGTGGCCAGCGTGGCATGAGGGAGAGGTGGTGGAGCAGGAATGACGCTTTCCCACTGGAGAGGCTCCATAGACGGCGGTTCCTGAGATGGAGAAGGGGAGGTTTGGGGTGCATTGGTGGGGTCTGTGGCACATCTGGGGAAAAGCTCAGTCAGGTCTTGGCAGGGGGTGGGTTCTGGAGTCCAGGGGACTTTAACGGGGCGGCTGTTAATGAGGCCCTGGCAGGGCAGGCACACCACTGGGTGATCTCCTCTGGGGATAGGGTCCTCAGAGGGGCCTGGGACCTGAGAAAGCAAAACTGTGCTGTGCAGCTGGGAAGGATACTAGAGAAGGTGAGAGGGAGAAGAGGGCCCAAGACCCTACCTCTTGGCTCTGCCTGGAGGCACCCAGCATCAAGTTTGCAGAGGGGAGCACCCAGCAAGGGGGAGGGTCATGGAGTTAGGATGCCCCAGAAGCCAAGGGGTCAGGGGAGGTTGCAAAGCAAGTGGTAGGGAGCAGCAAGGGTGAGGACCAAAAGGAAGCCACCAAACTTGGTGCTCCAGAGGCAGATGGTGTCCCTGGATGAGGCAATCCCCACCCTTGAGAGCTGGACTGGGGACTAGTACCACCCCCAAGGACAGGCTGTCCCCTGGATGCAGGCAGAGCCCCCAGAAACAGGCAGGGCCTCACAGCCTTGAGCAGAGCCCCCACTCCTACATGAGTACCCTGCAGAGGCAAAATTGGAGAAGAAAGGACATAAATTACTCCCCACCCCTTATGGGGGCTCTGGAAGGGCTGGCCCCTCAGGGGATCACAGCTCAGTCAGCCATCTGCAGCCACAGGACTCAGCTGAGAGCTGCTGCTGGAACCGAGACTGCTGATCCCCCCCACCCCTCACCCCAGCCGGAGCAGAAAACAGCCTGAGGCCAGGGGCTGTGTGGCCATTAGAAAGGTGGTTGTTTCCCTGTCGGTTCTAGACACCTGCCCAAGGGCAGCTTGTAGCTTTTTAACTGTGCCCAACCCTGTCTCTATTGAAACCTGTCTCCCCGGACTGAAGCCAGCCTCCAGCGCTTGCACCTGCCCTTGGGCCCCTCTGCACACACCTGGGCCTGCTCTGCCAGGAAGGCGATAGAAAGCCTGTGCCACTTGGGCCCCCTCTCATTTTAGCTTCCTGCTGCTCTGGAGCGCAGTCCTCATCATGTACCCCACCAGCCTGGCCGTCATCTCCATGACCTTCTCCAACTATGTATTGCAGCCTGTGTTCCCCAACTGTATCCCCCCAGCTGCAGCCTCCCGAGTGCTCTCCTTGGCCTGCCTGAGTGAGTGCCCCCCGTGGAGCTGGGCTGGGCCTCTGCTGCCTGCCCTGTGGGGGAGGACTGGGACTCCTCCAGCGGCCAGCCCTGGAGAGCTCAGCCTCAGGGGGGAGCTTCTTGCACTCTGGCTGCTGCAGGCTTTACCACCCTCCTGCAGCTCAGGCTGGACTTGGCCATGGCCCACCATGAGGGTCTCAGCCTCAGGCGTGCACCCACCCCCTCGCCTTTCCTCCCCAGTGCTTCTGACGTGGGTGAACAGCTCCAGCGTGCGCTGGGCCACACGCATCCAGGACATCTTCACCGGCGGGAAGCTGCTGGCCCTGTCACTCATCATTGGCATGGGCTTTGTCCAGATCTTCCAAGGTAGGGCCAGGGTGGGGCTGTGCCCAGGGCTGGGGAGATGACACTGACCCTTGACCTCTGGACCCCCAGGACACTTCGAGGAGCTGAGGCCCAGCAATGCCTTTGACTTCTGGATGACGCCCTCCGTGGGTCACCTAGCCCTGGCCTTCCTGCAGGGCTCCTTTGCCTTCAGTGGTTGGAACTTCCTCAACTATGTCACTGAGGAGCTAGTTGACCCTCGAAAGTGAGTGGGGCACCCGGCTGGGCCCTGAGAAGGGGTGGGGCCCAGTGATGGGAGAGGCAGCCTCCCTGCACAGACTTGCTGTCACCTATAACTTAGTCTGGTCAGATGCCTGACCACTCCACTGCCCCCAAGGGAATGGCTCTGGAAAGAGAGTCGGGATGCTTGTGCTCCAGCCTGGCCCTGTATGGCTGTGGGCAAGTCACAGCCCCTTGCTGGGCCTCAGAAACACTGAATATCATTGTCCTGCTGTAAATGGATCCAGCTATTTGCATTTGGCCAAAAATTATACATGTGCACACAACATGGTCCCTACAGATGAGGCCAGTGGCTCCATCTGATGCTCAGCCAGGGACCCCATAGTGAGCAGTTCTAGCAAGGGCTGGGCTGATAGGCAGTCCCAGGGGCACCTTAGGTCTATGGGCTGAGCTCTCAGGGCACTTCTGGGATTTTCAAGGCTGATTTTGGCTGTGTGCAATTTTCTCTTTATGTGCAGACATTACACCCACCCCTTAGGATATGATGTGGCCCCTCCCCCATGTGCCCAGGCTGGGGTTAGGGAGTTGAGGGGGGATTCAAGACAGACAGCAGTGCTGCCCCCTTCCCTGCCCTCAAGGCCCCCAAGCAGACGCAAAAGATGGAGACAAAGCTGCTTCTGTTGCTGGCTCCCCTGGCCCCCCTCCTCACCCCTGGGCCCTGCCCCCAGCCCCCAGGGGGCCAACATTGATGCATCTCACCACTGCCCCAGGAACCTACCTCGAGCCATCTTCATCTCCATCCCCCTGGTGACCTTCGTGTACACTTTCACCAATATCGCCTACTTCACTGCCATGTCCCCCCAGGAGCTGCTGGCCTCTAACGCGGTGGCCGTGGTGAGTGGGGCCCCGCTCGGTGCCCAGCCCTGCCCTGCCCCCACCCAGCCTCATGCCCTGCCTCTCTCTTGTGCTCACTCAGACCTTCGGGGAGAAGCTGCTGGGCTATTTTTCTTGGGTCATGCCTGTCTCCGTGGCACTTTCTACTTTCGGAGGGATCAATGGCTACCTGTTCACCTCCTCCAGGTGACTGGACTGGGGAGAGGGTGGTCCAGGTGAGGCAGGGTAGGTGCCCTGGCATGCAAGCAGTGCTGGGGGCCAAAAGAAGAGAAGTCCTGTAAGGTGGGGCCCTCCTGAAGCTGAGACAATGAACTCCCCAGGAACAGGTATCTGATCTCAACTCTGAGGAGCAAAAGCAAGAGGGGCTAGAGGGGAGAAAGAACTGCTCAGTGGGACTGTTGGGGCCTGGAGGAGGGGGATCAGAGGTGACAGCTCAAGAGGGACATCAGGTCTAAAGCTGAGGTCCAGGATCTGGCCAGTGAGGAGGCCTAAGGCCAGGCTCACAGCCCCTACCCATCTCCGTCCCCCAGGCTGTGCTTCTCTGGAGCCCGAGAAGGGCACCTGCCCAGCCTGCTGGCCATGATTCACGTCAGACACTGCACCCCTATCCCTGCCCTCATCGTCTGCGTAAGTTGGGGGACCCAGGCTGGTAGGGCAAGGAGCCCAAGCCACCAGCAATGTGGGTAGTGGCAGGGATGAACCCCAGCCCTGGTGGGCAGCCCACGGAGGGAATGGGGAGGGCCAGGGCTCACCAACCTCCTGCAGGGCTGACAGGAGGCAGGTGGGAGGCCAGCCCTCAGCTCGGTCCTCTCCCAGTACGGGACCACGGCGGTTATCATGCTTGTGGGAGACACGTACACGCTCATCAACTACGTGTCCTTCATCAACTACCTCTGCTATGGTGTCACCATCCTGGGCCTGCTTGTGCTGCGCTGGAGGCGGCCGGCGCTCCACAGGCCCATCAAGGTGAGTGAGAACTTCACCCATTTGGGCGTCAGTGTCAGGTGATGGCGGCGATGGGGATTCCAGCTTCTGCCATGCGCTAGGCCCTGCTCAGGGCTTTGCGTGCACTGACTTATTCAGTCCTCAAAACAGCCCCACGAGGTGGGTTCTTTGCAAACAAGAAAATGAAGCTAAGACACTCGCTCTAGTTACACAAGTCACTTGCTATGGTTCCACGAGCCCACACCAAAACCGAAGACCCTAACCCGAGCTAAAGGAAAAGTCCTCCTTTTTGCATATAAATCCTTGAGCTGGAGAAAGGCTTCAGTGCCTGAAATGTGACAGACTAAAACAGAATCGACCTTCAACCAAGTGCAAGTCGCAAGTCCACATTCAGTCACTGGGTGGAGGAGTTCAGACCTGCTGACACTGACAAATCCTCAACAGTTTGGCCACTGGCCATGCAATGAATGGGCTTCCAGCACCGTGGGCTGCTGCCAGGAGGGGGCCGGCCCCTCAGGCGTCAGCTCCCAGGAGAGGGTGGAAAGCACCAGGCCCCCTGGGTTGTGGGGCTGGAGAGCAGGGGGCGGGGGGCCCTGCACCACCGGTGCTCTGCTCACTCTCCACAGGTGAACCTCCTTGTCCCCGCCTTGTACTTGGTCTTCTGGGCATTCCTGCTGGTCTTCAGCTTCATCTCAGAGCCCATGGTGTGCGGGGTCGGCGTCATCATCATCCTCACCGGGGTGCCCATTTTCTTCCTGGGAGTGTTCTGGAGAAGCAAACCAAAGTGTGTGCACAGACTCACGGGTGAGCTGGGCAGCCTCCCCCAGGTGCCAGGGCTGCAGATGGGACCCTTTTGGGGGCTCACCCTTGAGTGGGGTCTCCCAGCAGCTATGCTGGCAACACAGAGCCTAACCATCACCAAATATCTCCCCACAATGTGCCCCAAGTGTCCGGGACCCACCACAAAGGGAGCAGCTCTCTGGGGACCCCTGCCTCATGGGGTCAAACCCCGAGGTCCATCTGTCTGTCTGCCTGTCTGTCCTCAGAGTCAATGACACGCTGGGGGCAGGAGCTGTGTTTCGTGGTCTACCCCCAGGGAGCCCCAGAGGGGGAGGAAAATGGCCCCTGCCAGCCCTCCCCACTGCCCTCCACGGACAAGCCCCTGAAGACACAATGAGACGCTTGTGGAGTCTGAAGCAGCTATTTCTGTTTACATGTTGTTTATTGAGGAGGTGTTTTGCAAAAAAATGTTTTTCCTGGGGAAAAAAAAAAAAAAGAGATCCCACTCTTAGAGGCCTATGGTGAGGAAGCCCTAAGAAGTGGGCTGGGTTCCCTGCCAGCACTGCCCTGCAGGCTTTTCTGGAAAAGATGCATGAATAAAACAGGGCTGGTGGTGCACTTGTCTCAGGTGAGTCCCAGGTGGGCATGACTGTGGGGGCAGGTGTGGAGCTGGCGGGGAAGACAGGCTCTGGAGGAGGCGCTCGGCATTGGGGGCTCCGCCGCTGGAGCCAGGCTCTCCGTCTCTGGGACTGTCAGTTGGGTCCAGAGCCACCCCTACCCCAAAAGGACATCAAGGATTGGGAAGTGGCTTATGTGCCCCCTCCCCAGGCCCAGCAAGGCCAGGCCGAGGTTCAGACCCCGGGAGAGTCCAGGGGTTCCCTCCAGAACTGCCTTTCTTCCCATAAGTCCCCATGGAGTGTCAGGACTTCAGAGTTCACCCTAGTTTACAGGTAAGGAAACTGAAGTCCTGAGACAGGATGGAATGGATTTGGTCACTGTGAGTTTGTGCCTCAGCCTCTGTCCCCTGAGAAAGCATCAAGCAGCATCTCCCAGGGACTCAGGGCCTTCCTCTACCCAGTGCCCACATTTTCAGTGCCCTAGTGCCCTCTCAGATAGAGGGCAAAGGGCAAAGGTCAGCCTGGCTAGGCCCATGCTTACACCACAGGCATGAGGATGGGGGCAGAAGCCTCCTAGCCCAGCTCCTCGGGTCCTGCTGGGGGGGATGGAGGAGAGCTCAGTGCCATCAGCACCCCCTGTAGACTGGGTCCCATGTGCCCACAGCCATGATCAGTCGAAGTGCAGCTCTGGCGCCCCCTAGGGTGAACGAAGTGAGAAGCCACCGACAACACCCCAGAGAGCTCTGCCCTGGCCCTCCTGCTTCTCTAGAAATGGGCTCCCAGAATGGAGAAGGGGAGGTAAAAGTGAGACCCTGGGTGCCTGTGTGGACACTGGGGTCACACAGAGGGGGTCATAATTCCACTCCCCTCCCTGCTGAAGCTCCCACAGCCCCACCTGCTTGGCCCACTGGGGGGGAGAGGGGGATGCTGATGCTGCAAGCTGGTGGGGATTCCAGGTGGGCCACACGGCAAGAAAGAAGCACTCTGAGACAGGGTAGAAATGACTGTGTATTCCCTGGTTACAAAGCGGGGCTGTGGCAGTCACCAGTGCATGTGGTGGGTCAGCAGACCAGCAGGGCCTCGTCGTCACTGGCCTCCAATGTTGGGGAGCAGGAGGGTGGGGGGCTCCTGCAGACTCCCAGTGGCTCTGGTGGGTGGGGACCTAGGGTGCTGCTGGCAGTGGGGGCTGGGGGGTGAGGGTCCTGGGCCGAGCAGGGCTCCCGAGGTGTGTCCACAGGGTCTGGGCTGTCCATCAAAGGGTCCCTGCAGGCCTTTCTGTCCTTGGCCACTGGCCTGTACTCTGGGTCCTGCAGGCCCAAGGGGGGCAACACAGAAGGTCCCACCTCTGATGAGTGGCCAGGGACACTGGGTGGCCCATCTCCAGCTGCCCCAGGGCTGCCTGTGTCCGTAAGGGGTGCCGCGGGGTCCAGGGCAGCCCCTGGTGCAGGCTGGAGGAGCCCGTCACCCAACACTGTCTGAGAGGTGCGTGCAGCAGTCAGCAAGGGGATCTGTCCTCGCGGTGCCCGAGGCCGGTGAAAGAGCCGGTTCCACAGGCGACCTAGCCGGCGGCGAGAAGGTCCTCTGCGGGAGGCATGCCGGCGCATCTGTCGCCGCATGGCCGTGCGAAGGTTCTGTAGCACGGAGGCCTGGAGGGTGGGGCGGCGGCTGAGGGGACAGAGGTCAGCACGACCCCCAAGGGACCCAAGACCCCAAGAGACCAATGTGTCCCCCGCATCTGGCCATGGCCCTCAGGTCACCCTCCCCAGGCCTCACTTCCCGCCTCCCTCTACCCCACCTTGCCTAAGGTGCTAAGGTCCAGCCGGGAGCTGGGGACCTGTAGGGTCTCATGCCTTGTGGAGCTCACCTGGGATGCGCTGTAGACAGGAAAGTCCTCCACCGGTGGAATGAGGCCCTGTGCAATGAGCTGTCCATAGGACGGGGGTGCCTCCCGCCGCACGAACTCGGCCTCTAGGCGTGTCATCTGGGTCTCGAAGGCCCTGAAAGCAACGGGCAGCAAAGGGCAGCATAGCAGGGCTGGCCAGGACCCCACACTTCCCATCTCCCACGGGGCCCTGTGGGAGGGCTCACAGCAGGAAATGGGGCCCTGCCACTCCCTCCAGATATCTTGAGATGCCCGGACCCTGGAATCACAAGAGAAGTCCCACGTGGATGGCCCGAGCCCCAATTTGCAAACCCACAGCAGTAGGAGCAGTGAGCCCAGAGCCTCTCTCCAGAGAAATGAAGAAGCCGAGGCTGTGGCCTGCGGCCCCAGGCACCGGGCAGCAGTGAGGCACCGCCCGCCCACCTGTACTCCTGCGTGCGCAGAGAGTAGAGCTTGAAGGCGCAGCCCAGGGCAATGACGAGCAGCAGGCCACAGACCAGGCTGCCGATGAGGGCGGCGGTGATGACCTTTCGGGGCACGGCCGCCAGGCAGCCATGCTCATCGCTGCCGTCCTGGCAGTCCTCCTGGCCGTCGCAGCGCCACGTCTCAAAGATGCACAGGTTGGTGCCACAGTGGAAGGTGCCAGGCTGGCAGGAGAAGCAGTTCTTCTCATCGGCGCCATCAGGGCAGCTTTTCTGGTTGTTGCAGCGGTCGGCAGGCGTGTAGCACAGGCCACTGCCACTCTCGCAGGGGTACTGGTCGGAAGGGCAGGCGGGGCAGCCCTGCTCATCTCGGCCGCTGGCACAGTGCCACCAGCCATCACAGCGCTGTGGCTCTGAGAAGCAGCCCTGCTCGCCTGTGTCATCCACGTCGCCCTCGATGCTGCTCCCACATGGCTGCTCCCATGGGAGGCAGTAGCCCTTCACCTGGTAGGTGGCATTGAAGCCGTGGCCAGCACTGCGGGCACGGGCATGGTAGGCCACAGTGAGGCGGCCCTGGGCAGCCTCCAAGCTCACGGGCCGGTGGTTGCTGCGGTAGGACAGCGTCTGCAGCAGGCGGTCCCCGCGCTCACCCAGGCCCTCATACACCTGCACGTAGTCGTCATAGCCCAGCCGCAGCTCCAGCTGCAGCAGCACACGCCGAGTGTCTTGTGTGTCCACCAGCCACGTGCAGTGAAGGTCTGAGGGCCCTCGGGCTGCACCAAACAGGTCTGGGGAAGCAAAGGAGCCATAGAAGCTGCCCAGCCGCCGGCCGCATGCCAGGTCAGGGCAGCCGGCCTCATCAGAGCCATCTCCGCAGTCCTGCGTGCCGTCGCAGCGCCGCTCTGCAGGCAGGCAGCGTGTGGAGCGTGCCCCGCTGCAGGGGAAGGTGCCCCCAGGGCACAGGCTGCCAGGTGGCTCAGAAGCAGGTGCTGAGCAGTTGCCCTCATCGGAGCCATCGCCACACTCATCCATGGTGTTGCACTGCCACGGGCCCGGCAGACACTTGCCATTGTCACAGTGGAACTCGTCTGCCTGGCAGGACGCCTGGCCCAGCTTCCCTGTGGGATGAAGAGAGCAGGGGAAGGCAGTCAAGGGAGAGCAGAGCCTCCTTCCAGCATGGGGTCTGAGGCCAGGAGCAGGCAGGGCGGTGTCCCATTCCAGCCGGGCCTCTGCAGGGCCTAGGAAGAAGGAGGAGACAGAGAGAAGAGCCCCTGGCCTCTCCATGGCCACCCGAGGGACAAAGTCCCCTGGAATGTCAGGGTGAGCTGGGGTTAAGGGGTGAGCCCCCATTCTAACCAAGTCTGTGAAGTGAGGTCAGTGGCCTTGAGGGACTCCAAGGTGCCCTGAGGCAGCAACATGACCAGTCCCAGTCCCACCACTGTGCTCAGACTGATGGGGTTCCTGGAGGAGACCCTGCAAGGAGCGGGCAGGTGGGGGGTGCTGCTCTGGCCCCGGGTGCCCACATGGTGCCCTGAGTGCTCTGTGGTGCCCTGCAATGCCCTGTTGCTGATGTCACCTCGGATATATGAGAGACGAAAGCCCTGGGCCTGGCCAGAACTGGAGGCATCAGAGTGGAAGAAGATCCAGACGTGATCCCGAGCGGAGATGAAGGCAGGAGGGATGGCAGAGCCGCAGAGCCTGAAGGCCTCCTGGCGGGGCGGGGCCGCTGGGCCCAGCATGAGCCAGTCGAGGGAGCACTGGTGGGACTCCTCCACGTCAAAGTTTCGGAAGCTGCAAGGGTGGGGAGGACCATAGATGTGGGTAGGCAGGCAGAGCTCATGCAGTCAAGGACCAGAGAGATCAGGCCTGAGCGTAGAACAGGGGTGGTCAGCCCCACCCTGACCCTCCTCTCCTCCACTTCCAGGCACCCAGGGGTCTAAGGGCAGCTCCAAGAATAATCAGAAAACTCTGAAGAGCATCCTTCACATCAGCCCCCTGAGTTCTGGGAAGGCCTGGTCAGCACACATATAGCACCCCCACCCCAGAGCCAGAGTGAAGAGCCCCATCATGGGCAATTCTCTCTCCTGACACTTTCCCAAGTGGGGAGACCCAAGGGTCCAGATCCTCCCATACTGGGTCTGCTAGGACAGACCCTGCACAAACTCACAGGCGTGTACACTGTGGGGGAGAGGGCACGCCCCCAGGGGTGGCCTAGGTGACAGTTTGTCACCTGGGGAGAAATATACTAGCCCTGGACCCTCTGACCCAGGCTGTGGGATGAGCAGATCACAGGTCCTGGAATCTCTGGAGGAGGGTGAAGTCTTTGCAGAGTGTGTGCCTGAAAGTCATGGCCCTGTGACCCCGAGAAAGAAGGCTCAGGTGCTAGGACAGACCCTGATGGTGCCCATCACATCCTATGCTTTGGAGCTGTGAAGTAACAGGGGGCTTTCTGGGCACTGGCATTTAGGAAAGTGAATCCGCACGCAAATAGCCCCATGGCCACTCAGGCCAGGGGTTCCAGCCTCAGTTCCACCATCTGATAGCCTCACTCCATTTCCCTCTGCACATCCCTGCAGCTGCAGCACCTGGGCTCCTGCCTGATTCCCTCTCCTACCAAGACTGCCCTGAGGACTCTGGAGAAATCCTGCTCAGGGATCCATGCCAGCCTAGCCTGAAGCCACCCCTTCAGGACAGAGAAGACACCTCTGCCACCTCAGAGAGAGCTAGACCATGCCCACCAGCCCCCGGGGCTCCCCTTCTTGGTAGGCCTGAGGTGACTAGCAGCTCCCACAGCCCCTCAGGGCAAGATGAAGCCCAGCTCCAAGTAGCCAGCCACAGAGGCCCACAGAGGCCTGGAGAGCTGGGCACACTCACAGCTCACACATGCTCACAGGCACTCATATGCTTATAGCTCACAGATGTTTACACCTAGACTCTCACACATAACTTGCACACACACAGCTGCTCACACGTGTCCAAATTTGCTCAGACATGTGCTCATGTACACACATGTGCTCTCATACACTCACACATGTCCTTTACACATGATCATACACATACATAAGCACACGTGCTCACACACACATACTCATACATCTGCTCATGTATGTGCTCTCCACATATACTCCTGGGCCCTCCACACCTGCTCACACATGTGCTCACACACATACACACTCATATGTGCCTTCCTCACCTGCTCACACTTGCTCACACATATACACACTTATATGTGCCCTCCATGCCTGCCCACAAGTGCACTCATGCTCAGGCACCATCACACACATGCGCTCACACACACACACCCTTAGCACTCGCAGACCCATATAGATTCCCTTGGACACCCCCTGGCACTCCCATACCTGATGGTGATCATGTCCCCACGGTCGCCCTGGATGTACCAGCTGCAGTTGGTGCCCGGTGGGTAGTTGAGGGGCCAAGCCGGGCTATAGATGACGCCACGCCGTTCTGTGTGCTGCTCCAGTTTCCCGCTGCAGGCAGCTGTCAGGAGAGGAGACAGAGAAGTGCTGGCCTCACCCTTGGGTAGGAAGTAGGGGAGGAAGGGGGGCACTTGAGCCCCCCATAGCTTGAGCACAGGCCTTTCCAAGGTGGGATAAAGGCCAGCCAAGGGTGGGCATGGCCAAGGGCAAGGCCACTACTCAAGACTTCACGGAAGTGGTGTATGTGAGAGGGGCAAGGAGCACCCCCATGGACTCAGGACAGCCGTACCCCAACCTCATCCTGTGCACCAGAGCCTAGGTCTTATCTCCCAACCCTGGCAGGGCTGGAAGCGTGCCCACCAACAACTCCCCTTGGCACCTCTGAGGTGCAGCCTCTTGGCCTTGGAGCCTCCATTATTTAAGAATTCTGCACCCCTAGGCCAGCCTGCCTTCCGAGGGACTTGACAAATACAGGCCTCAGCCCAAGAGGAGAGGAGCTTTGCTCACCCAACACAGATGTGAGTACCTACTATGTGCCAAACACAGTGTCAGGCATGCTGAGTAAAGGCAGGCAAACACCCTGCTCTGTGGAACTTGCAGACTCCAGGGTGGGTTGAGGGGGGAGATCAGGCAGACTTTATGCAGATCCCCTGAGTGGAGCAAAAATAATAAAACAGGCCTGAAGGGAGGGGCCAATGTCCAGATGGGGCTGGAAATGCAGGCTGGGTTTGATTACACCATATATGGAATTTGGGTTTTATCCCGAGCATAAGTGGAAAGCCACTGGAGGTAGATCTGGTAACCAGATGAGGAAACTGAGGTTCAGAGAGGATAAGTGACCAGCCCATGGCCACACAGCCAGTAAGTGGCCATCAGAATCCACCCTGTTCCTCTGGTGGGCTCAGCTCTCACTGCCGTGCCTGTGCCAACGCATTTATGAAGTGTCAACCATACACTGTGTTAGGGACCAGCGCAGAGTGTCACACCTGCCAAAGTGAATGAGGGGCCACCATGCTCAGCCCCATGGCTTCACTGTACCCACCAGCCAGGCCTCTCTGCTTGGCACTCACCCGTGGCCTGGGAGGCCAGCCCCCCTGACCTTCAGATTTCTCATCCATAAAATGGGAGCGACGCACACAAGGCCAGGAGAGGAAGGACTGACAGAATGGCCTGGCCATTCCCTCTTACAGGTGAGGCCACCAGCTTTCTGGACCTCGCAGGGACCCTGGCTGCTGGCCTGGGGACGCCCTGGGAGGTGAAGGGCTATGCAAACCAGAAGAGAACATCTCCTCTGGAAGGTGCTGGGTGGAGGTTCCCAGGCAGGGAGGGCTCAGGCTGCTAGGGCGCATCTTCCCCCACATGGAGCCTCTGAAGCGTGTTTAACAAAAGCACCTGGCCTCTATGGCAGGCAGCTCCGGCTACTCAGGCTGGGGACCACTGTATCTTCAGCGCCCAGGACAGGATCTGGGGTAGAGGGGGCCCATTCAATACCTGCTATGGCCTGGAAGCCTTCTGTAGGGACGAACACTCACAGAGGCCAGGTTTCTCATCCACACTGTCCAGAGAAAGCCAAGCCTGCACACCTTTCTCTCTCTGGCCAGAACATTTCCCCCTCCAGGACTTATGTCTGGCCCTCTTCCACGGGTCAGGAAGCCTGTCTCTCTGACCACCAGCCACATCAGGAGCAGATGAACAGACAGCTGCCAGCCCAGCTCTGCCTTTCAGCAAAACCCCTGACAACAAATACATCCCCCCAAATAGCCTCATTCCTGATGGCCCCCAAGGCTGCCCCGGAAATTCCCACACCCAGGGCAGCAACGTCACTCAGTTACCATTTGCTCTTCTCCAAAGGGGACCCCAGAGACTGGGGTTCCTGCAGCTGTCAGCCCGGCCCACGCAGAGCGAATGTGAAAAGGGGGAGGCTGGGTCAGTGCAGGGAGCTGGGAGCTCTGGTCAGGGCCTCTGGACTGGACACCTCTTGGCAATGGGTTTGGAGGGTGCCACCAGCTCAGACAACCAGCCCCAGGCCTCTCTGTGGTAGCGGGTCTTCCCCACCCAACACACCACCCCAAGATCCAGGCACAGGAGGGGCTTGTGAACCCAATCCCGGGGCCTCTGCTTTACTCTGTGAGTAAAATGTGGTCAGTGGGTGTGCTTCTCTGAGGGTTGCTGGGGATCTGGAGAAAGTGGCAGTCTTTAGGCAATGTGGGGGGGTTATTCCCGTGGGAGGTGAGGGCATGACAGTGTGTAATAATGGGCCAGCAGTGAGGGGAGCTAGGAGGGCTGTGTGTTTGGGGAGATACTGATGCAGACTAGAGGGTTTGGGGGTGTTTGGGAGGCACTCAGAGAGGTCTGGCTGAGCTTTACCTGGAGGTGACCTGTGCTCACTTGGGCAGAAAAATCTGTCAGCCCTCATGCAAGTGGACTGCATGGCGAGGGATGACTGAGCATTTTTAGACCAGCGAGCGCCTTTCTTTCCTGGTCCAAAGAGTCATCAAATACTCTTGAGAGAGCCTGAGCCTGATTAAGCAAAATTGCAGATCTGGTTTCTAGAGGCGATCAGTACTCCGGACAACCTGCCTGGAGTCACCAGACAACAGGAAGCTGTACCCCCACCCCAGGAACCCGGGGAAGCTGCCAGGTAAGTGGAGAACAGAGCCTGACAACCTAGGGCAGGATGCGGTGGAGGTCCCCAGGGCAGCCCAGCCAGGCCTTCAGGAGTGCCTGAGCCCAGTGAGGGCTGGGAAGGCGCAGTAAGGGCTGAGACGGACAGTCGTGATCCAGGATCCTCACAGTAGGAGTCACAGGGAAAATCCTGACAATGTAGTCATGGAGCCTTGGGTCAGGGGGGATAGGGGGCCTCAGGTAGCCAGAAGCTATCTCTTAGCAATGCCAGAGGGGTCAGGGCTGGACTCCAGAAGAGCTAGGGCCCAGACCACCACCTGTGACCACACAGACTGTGCGCAGCTCGGGACACCAGGGCACTGTGCATAGCCACCATGATGTGAACAGTGGCCCCTGAAATTGGGCAATGTGGGCTCTACTGGCCCTGAGGTCTTTTTTTTTTTTTTTAAATATGTTTTTATTTCAGAGAGAGGAAGGGAGAGGGAGAGATAGAAACATCAACGATGAGAGACAATCTTTGATCAGCTGCCTCCTGCATGGCCCCTGGCGGGGATGGAGCCCACAACCTGGGCATGTGCCCTGATGGGGAATCGAACCATGACCTCTTAATTCATGGGTCAACACTCAACCACTGAGCCATGCCAGCCAGGCTGGGCCTGAAGTCTTGATGGCTAAGAACAACTAAATGTGTGGCCCTGGGTGGCTGTCTTTCTCTTCCTGACTCTGTGGGCGAACCTCGTCCCTGCAGCACCACTCTTCTGGCCTGGGGCTCACATCTGTAAGGCCTGCCACCCCTGTCCCACTCCCTCACAGCCAGTCAGTTTCTCCTGGAAATTGTGTGGGGAGACTGGCAGTTAGCTATGGGGACCAGGATGCCAGGCAGGGCTGGGGCTGGCTCTGTGCTGAGCAAGGCAGGGCCCTAGGCCAGCAGAGTCAGCAGAGGAGGCCTGGCTGCAGGGAACCGGAGCTAGTGTGCAGGGACAATTGGGAGGGAGACGAAGAGTCTGTGTCTGAGAGACGGGCTGATGACAGCAGCTTCTGTGGATCCTGGGCCTCCCATCCCAGTGACCTTGGCCAACAGAGATACCTCTCTTTGAGCCGACCTCAGTGAGTTTCTGCTACAAACTGGGCCCTGAGCAGAACTAGAAGTCCCATACTTCCTGCCCCTCCATGCAGCACAGCAGACAGCAAACAAATCAGCAGGCACCCAGACTGGGGACCACACATTTGCCCAGCTTCCTGAGGCCCTTCTTAGATGTCTCTTGGTGGCACCAAGGGCCACGAGGGCCTAGACTTACACATTTGCTGATGGCCTGGGCCACCCTTCCTGCTCCCGGCAGTCTTCAGGTGCTGCACTTGACACTAGGCATGAGTACAAAGACAGCCAGTGGATGGACAGACCTGATCTCACAGGCAAAAGATGCTCACAGGGGCAGAGCTCCAATTGTGTTTTCTCACATTCTATATGTCTATTTGGCATCCACTGAGGGCCAGACTCTCAGTCAATTTGTTTACCTCTCTCCTGCACACCAATTTATCTAAAACCTGCCTTTTCCCAGGCCAGCTGATCCAAGGCTGAGCCCCTACCCACCTTCTTATCTAACTCACTCACCAAGACAATATTTCCCCTGCCCTAGACTGTCCTAGGGCTGAAATTATTCAGCCTTGCCAATCCTAAGCTGTTTCCCTGGCCCTGCCTTGACTTTCCCACTGAAACTCCCATTGATGTTCTGGCCCAGGCCTTCCCTGCACTCCTGCATCAAACCTGATCAAACCTCTGGCCCTGCATGGCATGGCCATTGTCCCTTCCTCTCAAGACATATAAGTAACAACTTCCGTCAATGACATTGGCTTCTCCACATCATCCCTCAGTCACACCTTTATAAATTAAGTCCCAGGTATAATTTTTAAAAAGGCAGCATCTAGTGGCAGCTCATGGCCCTTGGGGAACCCCACAGCCTACAGGAAGCACCATCTGTTAGTTATACCAAGCCCATGACAGTTTGCTAGTGGTATTAAGCCACCATGTGTCAACACCATCCATGCTGAGCACCTTGCCTCATTCACTCATTCAACCCTAATAACAGGCTTTGAAGTAGGTCCTATTATTGCACCCATTTTATAGAAGATGAAACTGAGATTCAAGGAAGTTTAAGCTTGCCCAAGGCAGAACAGCTCCTTTGGGGTGCAGAAAAGATGCACGAGGACTGACCTCAGGGGTGGAACCAGGACCCTGAAGACCTGTCCTCAGAAGTCACCAAACCAGAAGGCAGGGAAGAAGCGGGGGAGGGGGGGGACACATCTTACTCACCTAAAGCAGGAACTGCGCTGCTGAGCCTGCCAGTGAGAACGATGTTCACTGCGGGAAAACACAAAGAGGGTCCAGGTATAATTTTTAAATTATACCTGGAGGGAGGGGCTCTCAGTACCCAGACACCTGCCCTGGGCCGGGAGCAGTCCTTTCAGGGGTACAAGACAACATAGCTGGAACTCCTCTCACAGGGCAAAGCCCAGAGCACTGCCTCAGCGACTCCTGCTCCCAGCCTGGGCCTGCGGGACCCCGGAGGGTCTCAGAACCCACCTGCACACTACAGCAGAAGAGAGCAGTGTGCAAGCCTGGCTGCACCAGACCACTCCTGCCACTCCCCACACCTGGGAAGTGTACCTCACTTGGGAGAGGGTATGCTTCCGTCTCCTGTCAGGCTTGAGAAACTCAAGCTTGGGCCCCCTGTCATAGAGAGGCCCTGGCTCAGCCTGGACCGAGGCTCTGCCTGTCAGAGGGGTTCCTGACACCCTGAAGGGCTGACACCCTCTGAGGGGCCTTGGGAGGGAGGGAAGTCGTTCTGATTACCCCATTTTACAGGGGTGCATGGCTACAGGGTTCAGGGGCATCTTCACTGTGCCACACTAACCTCGAAAAGGGAAGCAAAGAATTCTCCTGCCACCCACCCCCTCAAGTACCCACCCCCTGGGGTTTGTCTTTTGCTTTCCTGCAGGGGAACCAGGAAGATATGGGCAAACCCAACTTCCCAGTGGTTCAGGGCGCCCCCTCCACCCAACAAAAAGTGAGCCAAGGAAGGCAGAGGGCATCAATGGAGGGGTTAGCACCACTTGGTGAAGAAGCAGGGGCAAGTGCCCCCTCTCAGGACACCCAGGCTCTGGGCCACATCTGGGCAAGGAGGGCCTCCGGAGGCCAAAAGGCCTGTCCCCCAGCCCTGCTCACCGGGGCAGCCCACCCAGCAGCTCAGAGTCCAGCGCACCATGGCAACCAACAGAGTGGGGAGTGGGCACTAGGAGAGTCACAGCCCTTACTGAAACCAGCTTGCACAACAGAGGCAGGTGCCTGACCCCCAGACACAAGCACCCTGATTCTTGCGGAGACAGGGGATCATGCAGCTTAAAACCTTCAGGTTTCTTTTTTACTTTGTCATTTCCATGGCTTCAGCAAACCTACAGGGTTACAGTGCTGTCCTCAGTGACACCACAGGGTGTCCAGTAATGACCCCAGGCTCAGATAATGGCCTCCCTCCTTTATCATGGTAAATAAAGGAGCCATGTGCATTGAGGATTTAACTCTTTCCTTCTCTCCCCACACAGGGCCCTGGAAAGGTGGGCAGAAGAACTCCTGGGTAGCATAGGAGCCCTCCCGCCCAGGTGCCTGGCCTAGACAGGTGCCTCGGACCTCCCAGACACACCACCGAACTGAACAGGCCGGCCCCTGGGTCTGCGAAGACACAAAAGGGAGACGGGAGCATTCTCGACGCTGCCTCCAGCCTGGCATCCTGAGTCCAGGCTCCAGGCAGCACCCGTCCCCACCCTGACTGTGGGCAGAAGACGGAGACTTCAGGGGGCAGCTGCCTCGCCTTTGTGGCTGCTCCGGAGGCCCCGATGGCCCGCCGCCGCCGGGCTGAGCGCACGGGGCGGGCAGGAAAGGGCCGCGCTGCGCACCGCCGAGCTCGGACCCGCGATCCGCGCCCAGGCCCAGGACCCCTGCAGGCCCGGGGCTCTCCCGGGGCCGGCTGCGGAAGCCCGGCCGCCGACGCGAGCGCGGGCCGGCGGGTCCCACCGGGGCGCGGCGCGGGTCTGCCAGGCGGGGCCCCCCTCCGCGGGCCTGCGCGGCCCACTCACCCAAGCAGACGACGGCCAGCTGCGCCCGGGCGCCCGGCGCCCCCTCCGGCCCCGCGACCGCCCGCTGCTCCATGCCCGGGCCGGCCGCCCGCGGGCGCCCCGCGTGCCCCCCGGGTCCCGCTCGGGCTCGGGCTCGGGCTCGGGCTCGGGCTCGGGCTCGGGCTCCGGCTCCGGGTGCGGGTGGCGGCTGCGGCGGCGTCTTTGTGAGGCGGCGGTGCAGGCCGGCTGCGCGCGGGGCCACATCGGCCGCGGCGTCACGGGCCCCGCGGGGGCTCAGCGGCGGCCGCCAGGGAGGACCCCCACCCGCCGCTGCCCCCGCGCCCCGGGCGCCCAGCCGCGGCCGGCCCGTGCCCGGGGGCCCCGGGCGCGCCCATGCGCCGCGCCGTGCCGCGCAGCCCGCCCGCCCGAGCCGCCGGTGGAGGGTCCGTGGGTCTGTGGGTCCTCCCGCCGGCCCCTCGGCCGCCAGGAGCTCGGAGGCCGCGCTGCGCAGCCACGTGACGCGCCCGCCGAGCCGCAGTGGCGCTGGCGGGGCGGGAGGGGGCGGCCGGGGCGGCCGGGGGCGCGCGCCCGCCTCGGTGCTGGACAGCTCCGCGCCCGCGGCTCCGGCGGCTCAGCGCCTCCGGCCCCGGTTCCGCGCCGGGCCCCGGTCGGGCTCGCCTGGCCGGCCGCGGGTGGCGGAGGCCGGGCGCCTCTCCGGAGCCCGGCCGTGCTGGGCAGCGCAGGGGAGGGAGGGCTGGTAGAAGGTGGCAGCTACCCCGGGCTTCTTGGGGGCCCTGAGGGCGGGACAGCTTGTGGCGCTGCAGGTTCCTACCCCTCCAACCTGACCCCCGCGCTTGCCACAGCCCAAGGAGCCGCGTCACATCCCTGAGATGAATCCCTCTGTGCAAAGCAAGGCCTGCGAGGGGCTTCTGGAGACGCACCCTCCGGGGGCCCCTGGGCCCTCCCAGCCGTCCCGACTGGCACTGGGAAAGGGAGAGGGGGCCTGCCTTTCAGGAGCGGGGCCACCACCCGAGAAAGCAGTCACAGAGGGGCTGGGCTCAGAAGACGCAGAAACCCGGACCGAAGAGGCCATTTAGGGCCAAGCAGGTCAGCCCCCCCCCCCCCCCCCCCCGCCTTGAGAACGATGTGAGATCAGACGTCCCGGAGGGTCCCCGGCATGGAGGCCTGCGCCCCCCCCCCCCCCAGCTGAGGCTCCCGGCCCCTCCATCCCCTCTCCCACCTCTGATCACAGCCTGTTAGGAGAGAAGGTGGAGAGGAACTAGCGTTATGTTAGTAAAAGTTGTAGACAGAGTCACTAACTGGATTTTAATTTAAACACTTGGGGGCAAATGCATCCTTTTGTTTCTCTGGTTTTTCTTGTTCTCTCTCTTCTAATTTCTTTGGTGATTTTTCCAAAGCAGGCTTCTTCTTGGGAGATGCATTAAAGGGTTTAGGAATCAAATAACAAGATAATTCATTTATGGTAAAGAGCACTGGGCTGCCAGAATTTGGTTTCCGAATTTCCTCAGACTGCTCGCCACCCATGTAATGGGCATTTCTGTGTGGCAGAGCGTTTGACTGAAGTAGGGGCACTGGCAGGGGGATCTGCAGCCTGGTTTACACTTCAGCGTAGGTGATGCGTTCTGTGAGGGATCCGGGTTAGAGACCAACACCGTGGGGAGTCCCACTAAGCCTGAGGCAGAAGGAAAACTGTGTGCCCATCTATACCCATCAAAATAGCCTCCCATATTTTGAAGCAAATGGAAAAGTTTAACAAAAGCTCTACAATCCTCAAACATGACTCTATTGAAGCTCTAAATTGCCCAGTCTGTTCACACCTCGTTGTCAACCCTGAAAAAGCCACACGGGAGGGGCAGCCACCTACCTGGGAGCCTCAGGCTCATTAGAAACAACTGTTTCCATTGCACAACAGTGTAGGGTCATAAAACAAACAACAATCTATCTTTATTTAAACATTTGGTCATTTGTTCATCGTGGATTTTTTGCATTTATTTTATTATTAATATTTTTAATATATCTTTATTGATTGCAGAGAGAGGAAGGGAGAGGGAGAGAGAGATAGAAACATCAATGATGAGAGAGTCATTGATCGGCTGCAGCCCGCAACCCGGGCATGTGCCCTGACTGGGAATCGAACCCCGATCGCCTGGATCCTCGGTAGATGCTCAACCATTGAGCCACGCCCAGCTGGGCATTTATGTTTATTTTTTTAACATAACATATTTTGCTGCTGATAGTGTTCCCATGGGTCTGTTGGTCCTCTTGCCTGGCTGGGGTTTTTTGGCACAAACTTAAACCCCTGCCCATGTTGAGACTTTGACTATCTGACCCGGTTTCTGGTTTAGTCCCACGGTGGTCTAGTGCCCTCTAGTGGCTGCTGGGAGTCGCCAGGGTAGCCCCTGGCCAAGTCAGGCATCAGGGTCCTCCTGGGGGAAGCTGGCCTTCCTACTTAGGAGGAAGCAAGGATGCTGTCACTTATGTGTGCCTCATGAGATGTGGACTGTGGGTCACCAAGGTCTTCTGAAACCTCTTCCAGGAGTGAAAAGGAGAAGACAAGCAAAAGGGAGAGGGAAGGGGCACAGAGGTGTCCCACATCAATCCCTGTCCAAAACAATGGTCACTGCCATTGCCCATTCACTGGCTGCATGCCTGAGGCTCCACAGGACACGGAGTAAGTTCCCACTCCCTCCTTGGTCACTGGCCTGCATGTAGATGCAAACTTAAGCCCTCTCGTATCCAACTGGTTGCTGGACACTGCATAGAGGATGCTGAGTTGGATGGTAAATGTCTTTCTTGATTTCAAATAGTTGGAATTTATTTGAGGGTCAAAGGCCAAAAGTGGCTTTGGCAAGTAAAACTGAAACAGGTTTAGTGCAGGTCCCTCCTAGGAAGGCAAACTCTTCATTGTCCCACCTGAATTCTAGACCAGACACACACAGACACACAGACACCCAGTCTGCACCTTTCCTGTTGTACCCAGATAAATTCATGGCCATAACACTTACTGAGCCAATAACCTCTACTGCAATCCCCCACACCATCCATCACTAAACCCTGATAGTCCCCACATGTATCTCCAATTTGCACACTGCTCTCCATCACCACGGCCACCTCCCTGGTCCCAGCTACCATCTCCTCTCTCCTGGACCTCTGCAGGAGCCTCCTGCGTGACCACCTGCCTCCCAATCAACAGCTCATATTTTTAACATGCAAAGCGAACCATGCCCCCTGCAGCAAATGCTCAGGAACAGACTTCAGGGTTTTTAACCTGGGCTTTGTGATGCTATGGGACTAGCCCCGCCTACCAAGCCCATCTCTCCACCCAACTCCTTCTGTCCTCAGAACGTTTCCACTCTTTCCAGAGCTAATTTCTACTCCTCTGTTCTGCCAGGACAACAGTGAAGCAGCAGAGCCAGAGTGCATTCGGAGAGCTGTGAGCAGCTCTCTAAGCAGCCCTACCAGCATGTGGATGCACTGACGGGCCCCCAGGGCCCAGGCCCCTTGGAGATAAACACTCCAAGCACCCAAGGCCAGCTACCCAGTCGAGCCAGTGGTGAGAGCTCTGTCGGAGTCTGTGAGCCAGTTTCTCCTTGGGCAAAACCCATCCTTGGGTGCTTTGTAAGATTTCTTTGGGCCCCAGCAGGTGAGCCTCACAAGCCAGTGTCTTCTAAAAGGCTATTTTTCTCTCATAAACATTAAAATTCATGTTTCTCAAATGAGGTTTTAAAATCTCAGCCATTTAGGTAGAAACAAACTTGAAAACCTGTGACTATGGGATTTCTGAATGGCAGCTAATGTACAACTTTGCAGTAAGATGGTGGCAGGAGAGGAAAGGAGGTAAGAAGAGAAAATTAGCATTAGGGAAAGGGAATTCAGGTTTATTTGAACTTAAAATACTAAAAATATCAAAACCACAATGAGATACCACTTGACCTCCATTAAGATAGCTACTAGGAAGAAAGTGAGCAAGAAGAAAAGTAACAAAGTGCTAGCAAGAATGTGGGGAAGTTGGAGCCCTTGCCCATCGCTGATGGGAATGTAAAATGGTGCCGCTGCTGCGGAAAATACTTGGGCAGTTTCTCAAAAGGTTAAACACAGAACTGCCATCTGACTCAACAATTTCACTTTGGGGCATATAACCAAAAGAAGTGAAAGCAGGAACTTCAGGAAATACTTGCATACTCATGTTCGTAGCAGCATTAATCACATAACCAAAAGGTGGAAGCAGCCCAAGTACATTGACAGCTAGGTGGATAACCAAAATGTGGTATATCCATGCAGTGGAATATTATTCAGTCGTAAAAAGGAAGGGCATTCTGACACACGCAACAACACGAATGAACCTTGAGAACGTTACGCTCAGTCACAACAGGATAAATACTGTATGATTCCACTTACATGCGGTACCTTAAGTGCTCAGACTCAGAGACAAATCAAAAGGGTGGTCACCAGGGGCCAGAGGGAGGGGCAGTTGGGGAGTTAGTGTTTAATGGGCACAGTTTCAGTTTGGGGGAGAAGCGAGTTCTGGGGACAGGTGGCGGTGATGGTTGCACACAGTGTGAATGTGCTTGATGCCACTGAACCATACACTTTAAAATGGTTGAAATGGTAAATGTTGTGTTATGTGTATTTTACCACATTAAAAATACAGTAAAAATAAACCTATAAAAATCAGGATTGTCACAACATTCCCACCTGAGCTCTGAGAGATGGGACAGCTGGTCTGGTCCTGCTTTGGGTTTAGTGTGGTATCCTAGCGTCTCTGCCTTCCTAAAGCCCTGTTCTTTGGGGGAAGGAGGACAAGGCTTGATACCCAGTGCTTGTTCCACCCTATGAGAGGCCCAGGCAACCCCACCTCCACCCTCCACCCCCCTCCCGCCACCACCCACAGATCCAGCCCTGCCACACCTGCAGGCACCTCTGTGGCGATGGGCGCGGTGTGGCCACGCACATCCAGCCACGGACACTCTCCAAGCCATTGCTGCTCTCACAACTTTAATAGGCCAGCGGCAGTAAAACCCTTTCACCTTCAGTATCAAGCAGTAATGTTAAAATTATAGGCCTGGAACAGTGACCGTACGTGTGTCGTAAAAGCACCATTCAAAAAAAAGAAAAAGGCTTTTATTGCAATAAAAATGTTAGCACCAGGTCACCCACTTGGTTTACGTAACCCTCTGCACAGTAATTTTAGATGAGTGCAGTTCCCATCTTCAATCACAAAGCTCCCCTCGGCCTTGCCGAAGCACTCAGCAGCACCTTGCAACAATAATCGTTTGTGTATTGATTTGGGGGGGAAATCAATCCAATTCAGTGCACCTCACTAAATAATTAACAGAGCAAAGCACGTCAGAAGCCGAGGTGAGGAACAGATAAGGTTTGTTCCTTAACCCTGTTGCTGTCACAGGAATAAAAATTACAGGTTGAGAGTATTAGCCTGAATCCAGAGACACACAAGCAGGCCTGGGAAACCCACAGCTGGAGGGATGGTTGGAAAGCCACTGGGACAAGCCCTCGAGTCTCAAGGAGCACGTGTGGGAAACGAAAGCAGGCTGCTGAGGTGGCTCCTAGAGAGGCTGCCTGTCCCTGTCAGAGCTCCTAGGGCTCCCTGGGGGCACGTGGTTGGGGGCGTAGTAGTGTCAGACCCACTCACCAGGGCCCCTCCCCATGGTGGAGTGGACAGCGAACCTTTATATTATGGAGTTAAGGATTGTATGGAGTTAATGAGTCAACTCATTTTTTTTAAGTAGTCCTACTTCAAAAGGAAATTTTGTATCATTACCTTGAATGTAAATCCAGATCTTTAGCCATCACTAGGCAATCATAACTATGTAAACACGACCAAAACACTGGACGCTGTGTTGTCTGCATGCGTTACTCTCTCCCTCCCCCACCCCGTCTCTCTGTGAATCTCCACCAGGGAGACTTAAGAAGTAGCGTAGAGCATTCAGGGCATCCTGGCATCAAAACAGAACTTCTCCTCAATTGCATGAGAGACACTGGAGGACAACTGAAGAGAAAATGATGTCCTTGCGTTGTGGCTCAGTGGTATTTCCTGCAAGATGTGACAGCCCTGATCCAGATCATCCGGGTCCTATTGGAAGTCACCCCAAGCGTCCCACAAGCAAGGAAGACCAGCAGGATAAAGCAGAGGCTCTGGAGCCAGCCTGCCCAGGATTCAACCTAGTTCCCCCACTCCCCAAGTGAGCAGGTTTCTTAACTATTATGAGCCTTGGCTTCCTCATCTGTAAATAGGGGCACAACAGTACCTACTTCACTAGGTCATGATAAGAACAAGAAGCATTACCACCTGTAAGGCACTTACAACAGTCCCCTGCATTGAGTGAGCACTCGGTAAATACCAGCCATTACCCAGCTGCCCCCTCCAGGAAAACTCCTATTCAGCCTTCAGAACCCAGGTCAACTATCCTTTCTCCGCCCTCCCAGAGGGAGATAAAACTTCCTCTCTCCTCACTGCTCCTCTGTACCTTGTGTTATGTGTATTTTACCACAATAAAAATACAGTAAAAATTCAGGGTTGTCACATTTCCTCCTGGTGTCTTTATAGGAAGAGCAAATTTGGACAGAGATGTATGAGCACATAGAGAAACATGCCACATTAACGAGAAGGAAGCCATCTGCAAGCCAAGGAGATAGGTCTCAAGAAACTAAACCTGCTGACACCTTGATCTTGGACTTCCAGCCTCCAGAACTGTGAGAGAACACATGTTCATGTTTAGGGCCCCCGTCTGTGCTGTTTTGTTATGGCAGCTGTATCTGACTAATACAAGGACAGATGGCGAGGTGGCTCTAAACATGCAGGTAACTAAGAGCGCACAACACCTCGAGGCGAAGTGCCCTAGAGAAATAAAACACAGGATCAGGGTGGAGGGACCTCAGATGGTCTGGCAGAGGGACGCACTGGGGTAGCCAAAGCCTGTACAGGTGGCCTTCGAGCTGAAAAGTAAATAGTAAGGAGCTAATCAGGCAAAGGTTTGGAGACAGAGGGAACAGCTTGTAAAAAGGTCCCAAGCTCTGGAAGATAGCTGCCGAGTGAACAAGCACAGGGGTCACACGGTTCTCGCTTCGTGGTCCCATGCCTCAGTTACTTTTTGAGGATGCTCTGCCACTGGTCATTGTGAGAAGTCCAGAGGTCTCTAAATCCACACTCTGTCCTGCTCCCGGTGACCGTGGACAGGCAAGGGACCAAGGTCAGCCAATTGCCACCTCTCTCAGGCCCTGATTCCACAGCAGGGAGGGCAGGGGTGGGAAGTAGGGCAGGAAGTGGGGCATGAGGAGTTTGGTGGCTGGTCCTTGGGGCTACCCCTTGTTCTGCCAGTGCCAAGCTGGTGCTCAGCATTGCTGCTGTGGGTTCCATGAACCACCCCCAGAATGTCCTCTCCCCCTCCCACAAAGTCCCCTGGTGGTTAGAAAAGGCGGTGGTGCCCACTGTGGGTAAGAGCAGGTTGCAGGGGCAAAAACTGATGCAATGTGGCAGGACCCATGCCCAGAGTCTGGCCCCCCTGCCACTCTTGTGGGGAAATACGGGATGCGGTGAAAGGAGTAAGGGAGGCGGGCAAGAATTACTCATAGCCTCGTGAGGAAAATTTGTCAAACAGCAACACCTGAGGGAAGGTGTGGGGGCCAGTTCCAGGTCCACATAACAACATTTGTCAATTTTAAATGGAAATAGAGGTATTCAATGAATCCATAGCTCACTGGTTGGCCAAGGTGGACTCACAGAATGTAAGAGTAAGGAATGCTCATTGTAAGGAAAACAAAGTTCGATCCCACGGAGAATAGCACTGCTTTTTTGGCAAACATCCTTCCAGCTGCTTTTTGTTTTGTTCTGTTTTGTTTAATGTATTGCCCAGCCGCTGTGGCTCAGCGGTTGAGCATTGACCTAGGATCCAGGAGATCATAGTTCTTTTCCCAGTCAGGGAACATGCCCGGGCTGCGGGCTCAGTCCCCAGTGGGGGGCGTGCAGGAGGCAGCTGATCAATGACTCTCTCATCACTGGTGTTTCTATCTTTCTCTCCCTCTCCCTTCCTCTCTCTGAAATCAATTTTTTTAAAAAGATATAAAATTGTGCCTCTCAGCAGGGCACATTTGTCAACAGAATGAATGTGCTTTGAAATTCCTCCTTTAGCAGGTTTCCAGGATATCTTACTATTTTTCAATATGTGAATCATTAGCATCACAGCAGCTGAAATAATCAGCACCAAAAGCTCATAGGTCTCCTTCCAACTCCTACATCTCAGATAACACAGAAAAAAAAGCAAGTTATCTAGCATTGGAAATACAAATCTACATATTCTCAGGTAACTGAGGCCAAGTTCAACCTAACATCATTTCTAGCACCTAGTGAACTGTGTGCAGACAGGAGGTCACCAAGATCCTTGGGGCGGGCTTTCTTGCAATTGAATCCCTATATTGTCAGCAAAGGAAATTGTGCAAAAAACAAAGACATAATATTTTTTTCCATAAAATGAGCAACAGTCTATCCCAAAAGTTCATTCAACTATTTATTTAAATAACATTTTTTAATGTTTTTATTGATTTCAGAGAGAGGGAGAGGGAGAGATAGAAACATCAATGATGAGAGTCATAGATCGGCTGCCTCTTGCACGCCCCCTACTGGACGACACCCAACCAACTGAGCCACACTGGCCAAAAGCCATTCCTTTTCATTGCTGAGCAGAAGTCCATTGCTCAGACATGCCACAGTTCATCTATCTCCTGTGATGGACATTTGGGCTGGCCCCAATTTTGGCTATTGTATTTAGAGCACCTGTGAACGTTTGTGTACAGGTGTTCTTGCGGATACTGTTTTCATTTCTCTTGGAGAAATACTGAAGAGTGGGATTGCCGAAGATCTGGCTTTTCAATTCTGATAAAATGAGGTCATTTTCACTGCTCTGCTAAACCCACTGGACCCTTCCTCTACTGGAAATTATTCTGTTACTTATATGTACTGCAGATATCTTTTCCCGGTTTGTAACTGATCTTTTCCCCTCAAGATTCAATTTATCATTCAGTATCCCAACCCAGATTCTGCTCCCTCCCCCAAAAATCTAACAAACTACTGGCAGTAATAAAAGCATAAGACAAGAGGGCTCCTTTAAAAAGACACATCCAAACATCAAGGGCATTCCTACATACCAGGAGTGTAGGAATTAAAAATTAATAGGAAAATTGTCCCATTCACCATACCTAGAAATAAACTCAGCAAGAAACCCAGCAAGACCTAGATTAAGAATACTGTAAACTGACCAAAGGGCTTGAAAAGTGATGTAAATAAATGAAAAGATAAAAGACTCAGTAACAACGTGAAAATGCAAATGACAGATTGAGAGATAATACTGATTATATCTACGAAAGACAAAGGGTTCTTATCTAATATAAACTCCACCTACAAATCAGTAAGAAAAACAAACAACACAACTGAAATACTGAGCAAAGGACATGAACAGGCAACTCGCCGGAGGAATACAGATAGCCAATGGCATCTAGAAGGATTCCCAACTCCACTTGTAAACAAGGGAAATATTGATTAAATTAACAGTAAGAAGCATTTTACAAACTCCTTGATATTGGCAGGCTCCAGTTCTGGCAGGGTACAGAGGCATGGGTACTCCAGAAAAGCAAAGGAGGGGAAAATGAGTGTGGCCTGTACATACTACACTCAGAAATCCTCTCTCAACTTTGTCTTTGAAAAACTCATGTGCACAAAGAAACCTGCATGTGAGGGAGGGTTCCAGCCCAGCTTTGTCCATTGCGGTGAGATTCAGGAAAAAACCCCACACCGCCACAATGTCCACCAGCCAAGGAGGAATCTTCTGATTCATGTAACAGCCACAACCAAGCCAGGACCGCTGGGAAGCAGTAAGTGAGAATATAAGGCACCCATCTGGAAAGCACCAAGATGAACATGTTGATAATTTATGTTAAAAACACATGCACAGCAATGCAAGGTTGGTTTAACATCTGGAAATTAATTCATGTAATACACCATGTCAGTAGAATGAAAAACAAAAACCACATAATCTTAACATAAGCAGAAAAGGCATTTGACAAAATCCAACACACTCAACAAACTAGGAATCAAAGGTGACATCTTCAACTTGATAAAAGGCGTCTATGAAAAATCCGTGGCTAACATCACATTTTATTAAGTTTGAAGTATGGCCCTGGCTGGTATGCATCTGTTGGTTGAGCATGGTCTTGTGCACTGAAAGGTCATGGTTTGATTTCTGGTCAGGGTGTATACCCAGATTGCAGGCTTTTAAAATTATTATTATTATTATTATAAAGGAAGAGGCTTTTTTTAACATTGTTACAGCAGTGCGTTTACATGAAGGGATCCTCAGTGCACAGCCCACCAGAGCTGCGAGCGGATAAGTCAGAGAGTAAAATCAATTATTATACACAGGTGCAGACACCAGACCACCCTCAAACAGAAGACTGATAATCACTTTACCAAAAACAAAGTAAATAAAAATAACACCCATTTTTCTATTTTAAAAAGTGTCAGCTCTTGAGTGGCTGAGCATGGCATCACCGATCGCTTTAATGCTTGCTTGAGGGTTGAGTTGTGCAGCCTGTGGGGGCCAGGCCTGTGTTGGCTTCTGAAGTTTAATTTAAGCATTCCAGAGTTTCATCTTTTGAAGTACTTCTGTTTTAAAATTTTCTTTCTCTACTAATTTATTAATTGTGCCAGTCTAACAGTTAGCCAGCCTTCATCAGCTGTAAGTATTAAGACCAGAAAACCTCCCTTTGTAGGCTTATATCTGAGTCAAGAATGAAGAGAGACCAAACACTAGAACCTTAAAAGGTAAATGATAGTCAGTGATTGATGTTTTTCTCTCACATTGATGTTTCTCTCTCTCCCTCTCCTTTCCTCTCTCTCTAAAAAATCAATAAAAACACGTTTAAACTCCAGCATATTAGGCTAAAAAATAAAAATTAAGAAGTTTGTTTAAGTATGAAGTATGAAAGACTGGATGGCAAAGACCAGGAAAAAGACAAACATGTGCTCTCAGCACTTCTATTTAATATTGTACTGGAGGTTCTAACCAAAGCAATTGAAATGAAATAAAACACATCGGAATGAAACAAAAAAAGAAATACAACTATTCACAGAACACATGATTTGTATACAGAAAATCCAAGGAAATAGGAGATCTAAGGAATTCACTAAAAACTAATTAGAACTAATAAACTAGGTTGGCAAGGTTGCAGCATATAAGATTAAAATACAAAATCAACTGTGTTTCTATGCATTTGCAATGGACAATCTGAAAATTCCATTAAGAAAACAATTCCATTTACAATAACATCAAACAGAAGAAAATACTTAGGGATAAATTTAACCCCAAAAATGTGCAAAACTTATCCTGGGGGAGGGGACAAAAAATAGCTGTTGAAAGAAATTAAACATCTCCCCTTGGCCACCTCATAGGCAAATGCTCAAAGCTGACCCGACATACCTCAGGCTGGCAGTAAAGATGGGTCAGGGAAAACCCGGCCGGTATTGGCAACAGTGACGAAGGCCCTGTTACTGGAGACGAGTTCACATCTCTGAAGTTGCTATCAGAACTGCAAAGCCTCAGAGTGTCCCTGCAAGTTTTCCCTTGCAATGTCAATCAAAAGCAACCAAGCTACAAAGGGCAAGAAACTGAGCCCTGAACAAAATTTAAAAACCAGGTAAGAAGCCCAGGCCCATGGGAGAAACAGAGAAGAGCTGCTTCTGGGGCAGGTGAATTTGCCTGCTGGGGCCGCTGCAGCGCGATGGGACTGCCCGGTCGCGGCTGACGCGGCTTCTGCGGAGTGCGACACGAGCATTCCTGGGCAGCTGTTTTTGATTCCGATGCCTCACCGCGCCCCCCAGTCTTGGACGCAACTGCCCTGGCGCGGGCCCCCCGCCCGCGTGTTTTCCCCCAGCCGGGGCCTCGGGGCGCCCTCACCCCCGGTCCTCGGAGTCCCGCTTCACGCATCCCCGCCCGGGGTTCCGCGCCCTCAGCAGCCGGGGCACGCCGGCGGCTTCCGTCCCGCGCCCTCCCGGCGCGCCGGCCTCGGGGCCCCGCCTGACCTGGCCAAGCCCCAGCCCCGGGCCTGTGCCGCAGCCACGGCGCCGCGGGGCCGAGCGAGGAGAGTCCGCAGGCCTGCGAGGGGCCCGCGGCACGGCGCCCAGTCGGCCCTGCCCGGAGGGATCGCACCAGGGGGCCCGCCTGGCGACCCCCAACGCAGCCGCGGGGAGCACCGGCCGCGCCCTCGTGCCCGGGACCGAGCCGCCGCCGCGGCCACCCGCGTGTTTCCACCGCCCCTCGCGCATCGCGGCAACCGGGGCGTCCCCTCTGCTCACTCTCCGGAGTCGAGGACGCGCCGCAGGTCTCGGAGCCCCGCGGGGTGAGCTCCAGGTGAGGGCTCGCGCCCGGCCGCAGGCAGGGGCCCGGCTGAGGGGACACCTCGGAGTCACCCCCACGCCCCCGAGGTGGGGAGGAGGATAGCGGCGCAGAGCAAAATTGGAAGTGGGCAAAAGTGAGCGAGGTACTCGGTTGAGGCACCGCTGGGATTCGAACCCAGGATCTCCTGTTTACTAGACAGGCGCTTTAACCAACTAAGCCACGGCGCCGCCCGCACAGGCTCCGCGAGAATCCTTTACCCATTACTATTTACCCGGGCGTTCGCGCGCATGCGCACAGGCCGCCCCAGCGGCGGGCGCATGCGTGGAGCAGGCCCTCGCTCACACAGGAGGCTGAGGTAGGGCGGCGGAGCCCGGGGTCGGAGGCTCCTGCCGCGCGCGGTGGGCGGGACCGAGCAGTGTTTTCTTCGCGGCCTCTGTCGGGTCCGCATCCGGGCTTGGAGCCAGAGTGGGTCCCTCCTTTGGGAGATGCTGACGTGAGATCCACCGGGCTGGCCCGCGAGGCCGAGTCCCCTCCCGCTCCGGAGATCCCCGCGGGACTATCGCGGCCCGACGGCCCGCTGCCCGGCGCTGGGTCAGAGCGCACACCCCGAGGTGGCCCCGCGGCGACCGCGCCCCGGGCCCAACGCACCGGCGCCCCCGCCCCCCGGGGGCCCCCCTCGGCCGCACTCAGACCATTGGTGTCGCCGGCCCCGTCATCCTGGAGGCTCCTCTGCCCGCCCGTCGGGACCAGACCCTTAGCTTCACTTGGGCCGCTTCTCCGGAGGACCCGGCGAGGGGAAGGGTCCGGGGACACAGGGATCCAGAGCTTCAAGGGACCCCGGCTTCCGGCCAACATCAGCCACTTTGCCCCAGCACGTTAGAGGGCCTTTCAGCAGCGACAAAACCGTAACACTGCTAATCCATTCACCCAGCAAGTCCTCGGGTGGGAGAGCCCCATCCACAGAAATGTAAGTTTCTGCAAAAATATATGCACAAGAAGCTTCACGCCAGGATTATTAGTAACAGCAAAGGCACGAGAAAGAGGAACCACCTGAGCGCCCACCAGTGAGGGCAGTGGCGTGTGTGCAGTCCACCCGCGCCCCGGCGGAGGGAATACACCTCTGCTGTCTTGTGTCGGAAAACGGGGACCACTAGCAATAGGACTCCTCTCTGAAGGAGAGCTGAATTGCTGCCAGAGCAAATAAATGAGTATTTACTGAGCAGCCAGCTCCAGCCTGAACAGTCACCAGGGTTGTGACTGAGGAGGGCATCACTAAGCACAGGACTTTGCCCAAAGAATGTCAGGTTATGGTGCTCCTGAGAATTATTGGTGCCAGTCCATGGACACTAAATAAATCGGTCTTGCAATTAAGTTTTTTAAAACAGAGCAAGGGGCATCCGAATGATATTTGCCGTGTGAGCAATACCAAATGGAAAAGGGAGCCCTTCATGGTTTTCAACTGAAACCTTCACTTCTGGAGTAATTATGCTGTAGATATGCTGTAGATAGCAGGAAGATGGCAGCCCGTGTGCATAGGCATGCTGGAAATTGAAAAGTCTGGGGTGGACAGCATGAAACATTCTGTGATGGAAATGCCCACCACCTGCCTGCCTAACTAGACCTTCCTCTACTCTGGGCAGGTGGCCATCCGGGAGCATTAGACAGGGAGGCACCCACAGTCTCCTCCACAGAGGCGTCCCCACACATCTTCCTCTTCATTTTACAAGCCCTTCCTCAGGGGCTGCTAGTGCCAGCCCCCGAGGTCTGCCTTACAGGGCAACTCCAGAGCCCAGAATGGGAATCCAGCTGTGTCTGGATGAACACCAGGACATAAAGCTTATAAATAGCAAGAGTGCTTCTGGAATTCACATGCACACTCGTTTTCCAAAAGAATCTAGGTTTATTCTGCCTGAAAACTAAAAGCATCCAATCCCATTCAGTAGGGTGCTGAGGAGGTAGCATGGTGGTGGGAGCCCAGCGAGGGTGTGGCCCTTGCCCCGTCTGACAGGCCCACCCAGCCAGGGAAGGGCCCCAGAGAAAGATCCCTGCAGAGCCCTGAAACCTACAGGACCCAGTGGCCACCATCTTTGCCCAGGCTGGACCCCCTTGCTGGCGAGTCGTCCTTTTCTGATGATGAGGCCTCTGCTGGCAAGCCTTTTGCTTCCATCCGGCAGAACACGCATTTGGTGACGACTTCAGAAAAGATGTCACTTTCGTAGACAGAGAAAGGCCTGTCACATTCTTCGCACTGACGTACAATATTTAAAGAGAGCAGAAAAGAGGTGCTAGTCAGAGGGGATCAGGGCATGCAATTAGAATTCTCCCACCCTATCCAAACCCCTTGGGTTAGGTCAAGGCAAGAGCTGCCTCTCCTCTCTGGGTGGAAATTGCAGGCCACTGAGACAGAATGAGCACAGGCTTCTCCCTCTCTTCCCCCAAAAAGCTGTGCAGCTCATGTCCCCTGCCAAAGGGTCCTGGGGGCAGGAGTGGTAAGCCACCTGGCAGTGAAGAGGACAGGGTGGAGGGGTCTAACCCCATCCTCTGCTCTGTGCAAAGCAGAACTATGGGGCCGAGGGGATATCTTAACTCCTTGACATCCTGGGGACGCCTCACTTTTACAGAACCATGAGAAGCAAATAAGCACAATTTCTGCACGAAGCAGGAATTTTTACTAGATGATGAAGGTGCTGAGCATCCTCCTGCATCTCAAAGCCTGTTTCTGGCCAAAGCACAGAGAGAACAGTGGCTGCAGCAGCAGAGCTCACTCACTACATCTGCTTCCCACAAATGTGAACACCACCACAGCGGGGTTCTCGGGCCACGGGCAGAGGTCTCTCAGGAGTTCCCACCACAACACAGTCCCCCCAAGACGAGCCTGTAGGGTGGCATGCCCCTGCCCTGGCACCCCAAGCCCCTTGCTTTGCCACCCTTGCCTATTTCAGTGCACTAATGCCTGCAGGAGAGATGGGCAAACCCTATATGGGGCAGGCCCTCTGGGAAATCTGGCCTCTGAGAAAACCCAGCCTTTTTTTAAAATTAAACTTTCTTTATTCTACAGTATAATTTCTCACGGCCCAACCCCAGAATGACAGCTCAGAGGAGGCAGCTCCTGCTGGCAAGTGGAGGACATGGGCAAGCACTGCTCTGTAGCTAGTCAGCTTCCAGGGCCTGAGAGTGAACTTGGCCACAATGACCATGAGAACCAGCTGGCCACAAAGCCGAGGTCCATGTGGGTCCCACCCCTCACTTCCCTACCCCATAGTGCTGTTCCCAAATTAGTCGTTCCCAGAAGCAGTGGCTCCCAGCCAGACCTTCTGAAAGGAGGTAAGTCTAGGTGACTGTGGGATTCCAAGGGAAGGAAGACTAAAGAGGGCCCAGCATAGGCTCCTCAGTCTCTTAAGGTGGCAGCCAGGTATCTGCTCCAGAGTCCTAGCAAGTCCTCTACTGCCCAGGGAGAACCTCCGTGGCCAGCCCTGGCTGAACCTGGTGAAGCAAAAGACGTGCCCACTCTACCACCAAGTTCTCTCACTAGAGAAACACAGGCACCTAAGCCCCTTCCATGGGAAATGGGGCACTGAGGGCCTGGCCAGAGGGTCTGCTGCCAGAGTGTAGGAGGCTCACACAGTGTCCAGGTGTGTGCCCAGCACTCCCTCAGGCCTCATTTCCCAGTCCCCCTCATTCACTCTACACAAATACAGACCAGGTTCACTCCTGCCTCAGGGTCTCCGCACTGGCTGTTCCCTCTGCTGGAAAGTTCTTCCCCTAAACATCACATCTCACTCCCTCAAGTGTTTGAACAAATGTCACCTTCTCAATGAGACCTATCCTATCTACCCTTTGAAAGAGAGCAACCTCCAGCACTCTCATTCCCCTTCCCTATGTTAGTTTTCTCCAAATAACTTATCACCATGTGACTAACCAAATATTTTGCTTATTTCTTTGCTTTTCTCCCCTTTTACAATTTAAGCCCCTTCAGGGCAAGGATTTCAATCTTTTTGCTCATGGTTTCATCCCCAGTTGCTGAATAAATGTTTGTTCAAAGAATAAATTAATTTGTAGTGGTAACAAATGAAAGCCTTCATTGGGCTTAATTTTACCCAATACCAACCTGTTTCACCGTTAAGCCCAGGGCCTTTTTGTACTTGATTACCAAAGGAATTTGGTCAATTTCTTCAATATTCCATAGTCTCATGGTCCTATCCTAAAAAAAGTTAAAAACAGCAAACCAGCAGTCACAAAATGGGTTCTTTAGGCTGGACAGGCCCAGGGAGGTGCATCGCAGCAGGTTCTGTTTGAACTTTGACCTGCTGAGGAGCAGAGTTAGGGCCCAACTGTCTCAGTTTCTCCAGCACCTTTCCAGCTTTTGCTCTGCAAGGCCCATGTCCCAGAAAACCCCTTTCAGGGTGCAAAAAGTCCCATTTTTCACCAATGGGTATGGAAGTTCAAAATAGGGTCTGAAAGCAAAATTTTTAAAATGCCAAATGGATATGCGTAGACGATCCACCGGCTATAGGTCCATCACTGTTTTCCACAATTTGCAGTTCACAACAATAGATCATCCATTATTGTGACTCATCCCCCGTGATGCAACTTAAGTATTCAACTCCACAGCATTGTAATCCTGAGTTTTAACAGTTTGCCTTGATTCTACCTATGGATTAACGGTTGAGCTTTGTTTCAAGATAGTGCTGGTAGAATTTTTAACATTGTGAACATCATGATCTGTTTTGTAAGAGTTAGGGTAATAAAAATGAGAACATTTGCAGGACCAATGCCAGCATGACCCAGATGTCACAAGAAAAGGAAGCTGTACGCTGTGTTTAATGACAGATAGACACTTAAAACTAGACTGGGGGCCCTGGCCAGGTGGTTCAGTTGGTTGGAGCATCGTCCAGCACACCAAAAGGTTGCAGGTTTGATTCCTGGTCAGGGCACATACCTAGGTTGCAGGATCCCTGGTTGAAGCGTGTACAGGAGGCAACCAATCAATATTTCTCTCTCTCAAATTCATTTTTTTAAAAAGAAAGAAAACTGTCTTAAAAAAACAAACAACCCCTAGAATGGGGATAGGTTACCAGAACAATATGCAGAAAATAACTGGGGATTAGGTTTGGTGGAGGAGGAAATATGAAGAGCACATATGGTGACTGAGTCTGGGATGGGACAGGCAAGTTCAAAATTATTCAGAAGTTTTCATCTTCCACCAAAATATCAATGTGGGGGGAAAAAGAAATATGAGGCATCCAATTGGAAAGGAAGTAAAATTATCTCTATTTGAAGATTACCTGACCTTGTATATAGAAAATCCTAAGGAATCCACTAAAAAACTATTAGAACTAATAAACAAGCTTGGTCAGATTGCAGGACATAAAATCAACACACAAAAATCAACTGCATTTTTATATACTTGCAGTGAACAATCTGAAAATGCAATTAAACAATTTGATTTAGCATCAAAGGGAATAACATTGCTTAGGAATAAATTTAACAAAAGAAGTGCAAAACTCACAGACCAAAATCTAAAAAATATTGTTGAAACTAAAGAAGACATAAATAAATGGAAAGATATCCCATGTTCAATGAACCAGAAAACTTAATATTGGTTAGATGGCAATACCTCCCCCCACAAAAAAATGATCTGCAGATTCAACACAATCCCTGTGAAAATCCCAGCTGACTCCTCTGGTCACTAACTGATTCTAAAATCCATATGGAAATTCAAGGGACCAAAAATAGCCAAACAACCTTGAACAAGAACTTTGCAGGGCTCATACCTCCTCATTTCGAAATGTACTGCAAAGCTACAATTATCAAGACAGGGTAGTTCAGGCACAAGATCCACAGAAACACAGATAGAAACATAGGCCCATAGACTAGAATTGAGAGCCCAGAAATAAACCCTCACATTTATGATCAATTATTTTTTACCAGGGTTCCATTTTGGAAACAGAAGTAAACATAGGGGTAAATCTTTATAACACTGGATTAGGCACTGGTTTCTTAGATCTAACACTAAAACACAAGCAACAAAATACAAAACAGATAAACTGGACTTCATCAAAATTTAAAACTATTGCGCCTCAAAGAACATGCATCCAGAAAGTGAAAATATATGTGCCAATAAGCACATGAAAAGATGTTCAACGTCATTAGTTGTCAGGGAAATGCAAATCAAAACTACAAAATACCACTTCATAACTATTAGGATTACTACACTCAAAAAGCTAAGAGTGCCCAACCGGCATGACTCAGAGGTTGAGCATCGACCTAGGATCCAGGAGGTCGAAGTTCGATTCCTGGTCAGGGCACATGCCTGGGTTGCAGGCTCGATCCCCAGTGGGGGGTGTGCAGGAGGCAGCCGATCAATGACTCTCTAATCATTGATGTTTCTCTCTCCCTCTTCCTCTCTCTCTAAAAATCAATTTTTTTAAAAAATATATCTTCATTGATTTCAGAGAGAGAGAAGGAGAGGGGGAGAGAGATAGAAACATCAATGATGAGAGAGTCATTGATTGGCTGCCTCCTTTACGCCTCCGACTGGTGATCGAGCCCGCAATCCAGGCATGTCCCCTGCCCGGGAATCGAACTTCAACCTCCTGGATCCTAGGTCGATGCTCAACCGCTGAGCCACATCCGGTTGGGCTCTAAAAATCAATTTTTTAAAAATCTTTTAAAAAAATAATACATAGGCATAGAATTTTTATGTGCTATTTACTATGGATGTTCTGTAAGGTGTGGCAGTATCCTAGGTTGGCTCTCAAGTAAGTTGGTCATGTAGGCAGTTTTGTCCAGTCTCATAGATCGAGAAACTCTCAGTCTAGAGAATGGAATGTCTCTAATAGAGGTAAGGGGCAAGGTGATTCCCCACTTCTCTGGTCCTCACACCTAGAGGACAGCCCTCTGGACATCCTGGGCTAGCCGCTATGTGCCACTGGAATGGGAATCCCAGGATGTAGCGAGGTATGGGGCCCCTTGTTGGCTCTATCTCTCACCAGTCTGGCCAGGCCCTTGCTCCAATGAAACTCCAATGCCAGTGGTGCAGAGACAGAGGCAACTCCCCACAAGAGCAGACAGAGGGACCTGCTATCCTCGTACAGGCCGCTCCCTGGATGGGATGGGATGGCCTGGCCAGGTGTGGCCCTCAGACTGAACCTGCCCCCAAAATTTTACTTGACAACAGAGTTTCTGTTATCACCAATCCTCACAGATGCAACAGAGATTTTAAGTCACTCAAAGGTTGGCCACTTTTACCTTTGAAGCAGACAGGATCCATTTCTTGTTGCTGCTAATGGCAACATCCATAACCCAGTCATTATGGCCCTGAAGAAAAATAGAGTTTTAACAAGGACCTAGAGGAAAAGCTTTTGTAAGAACAACAAAAACAAAAACAAAACAAGTAAACCCAATGTTGCTTACGTTTAAGAGTAACCAACTGTGCTTCCCTGGTTTCACCAAGGACATTTCAGGTGGAAAACAGTGTCAAGGCTTGTGATACGTGTATGTCATGGCCTTGTGCGTGTTTTTAAAGACAGCAGGATGGGGAAAGAATTATTGTATCCCTAGCTGGTACCAGAGCACCTCTCGCAGGTTTGTGCTTGCTTGCTTTGTTCTAGGGAATACTACTCAGAGCTCTGACTGGTGAGGGGGCTTTTGGCTTCAAGTGGGGGACTGTTTTCCTCAGATACAAAGGAGCTCAGAGGAGACAGATACCATTGCTGGGTCAGACATTTGATGACATCAGGGATCTGCCAGCATCCTTGTCATTCTTTGGCCTTTCCCTTATAGAAAGAGGGGAACAGTGAGGCAACACGGTTGGGTAGGACAGGGAACCGGAGAGAAGGTTAAGCTGCTGTGCATGACAAAAGGAAAGGAATCTGAAGGTGGAAGAATAGAGAGGAGAGAGGAGAAAAGTGAGCAGAACTAATAGGGGGCAAAGGGACTTAACTTTAAGCACAGGGTGCTTGAACATTCCATTTTAAGCCATTTATTTGCTGTGATGTAAACTCCTTTGCCCCTCCCAACTCAGAAAGCTCAAATAGACCGGCCTGTGGGAGCCTGAATGTTGTGGTGATCCAAGGGGACATCATCTACATTTGGTCACATGGAGCAGAGAGACCAAGACTCATGGGTGCAAGCATTCCCAGCCAAAGGTGGCCATGACATCTTAGGATCAGGGAGTATGCAGATATCTTAGGGTGGAACAGAGGCACTGAAGGAGCCCATCCAGGGACTGCTGACCTCTGGGTGCTGGCTGTGTTGGGTAATCTATTCCCTTATTATGGAGCTACTTTGAGTGGAGTCTTCTCTAACTCGCAGCCAAAAGCACCCAATTGACACCCTTCGTTTGGGAGCCTACAGCTTTCTGTGCATGCCTCATTGTGGCATTTAGCCTTCTACACAGTAATTTCTGTTGTTCTTAAACACTTTCCTATCTCTGAGTTTCTGCATTTGCTGTTCCATCTGCCTGGAATGCCTTCCCCCAAGCTCCTCACTCATCCAGTCCTTCCCTGCCATCGTTCCTCAGCTCAAAGGCCCCCTTCTCCATGAGGCCCTCCCTTCCCACCCACTATGGATTAGTCCCTGCAGTCCGTTTCTGTCACATCACCCATTGTGGTTTCTCCATTTCATTCATCACTGTTGATTTGTTTGTCCTTCCCCACAGAGGTATCAGCTCCATAGGGGACATCTAGGTCTTCTGTCTCCCCAGCATCCAGCACCCAGCATGGAATGACTAAGGAGTGAAGCTCAGATGCTCTATTCTGATGCTGGTACTGGTACCTTCAAGGAGAGCTTCCGGTAGCCTTCTCCTACATCCCAAATAGTCACACTCTTGTCAAACCCTCCAGACACGAGAAAAGATGCTGCAACACAAAATGAGAGTCTCGAGGGGTCATCTTCTCCAAGCAACTGCTTCCTCCTGTGGTGGGGTCAAAGCGGGCTGAGGCCTCGTTAGTGAGGTGCTTCATGACTCACTCTAAAGACACCCTCACCCCCCCTTCCTGGTGTTTCAACCACCCACAGTTACAGCTGATTCTCATTATTAAAGGTAGTTATTTTCTGTCAAGTCATCACAAACACTGAACTAGCAAATACTGAGCCATTGCTCCTAAGGAAAATACAGGGTTAGGTTCCTGTGAGCCTCTGGTCACATTTCCTAAACTCATCAAAAAACATAACCTTGTTTTATGTCTGTTTCTGTTTAGAGACACCTTATCTGATATATATTGTTTGTTCATTAACATTGAATTCAGGGCCATCAGTTCTGAAACTCATGCCTGAATGAAGCTTCTCTAACACGTGTGTTTCCCCCATAAAGCACATCACAGCCTTTTTGCACTTAGGAGCACTGGACAGCATTGCTAGGAGGCCGGTTTAAACAGCAAGAGCACCAACTAAAAGCTCAAATTGCAAAGCATGGCACTAAATGGACCACAAAAAGTACACGTTATGATGAGAGAGATGAAACAAGAAGGCAGCAAGTCACCTATTTCAACTTCACCTGGGAATGCGCACACAGGCTAACAAAATTTGCACTGCGCTTCACATATCCACGAGTGACCACAAAAGTGCCATGAGTATTGACTTTAGGGTTACAAATAAATGTTAGCCTGTAGGCAAGTTTATAAATAGAGAATCTGCAAATACTGATGACTGTATGCAACTCTGAAACCAGTAAAGCCAAGGAAACAAACTGGTGGGGCGCCTCATAGTGGGGTCTGACTTACACAGAGGCTGCTTCTGAAGAGGAAAAGTTATTCGGAAAAACACATTTCTCAAGTCAAACCCTGATCACGTGTGTACTGGCTGGGGTCCCCCACACACAGTCCATGAGGAGGCAGGAGTATAACCTTTGGCTCCTGTGTATCAGGTTCCTGTCATTGCCCCTGCTCACATCCATGCCCCTTCATCTGGAAATAGCTTCCCAATTTCCCTCACCTATTATCAATCCCTCTGGTTCAGAGTGTTCTTACCCTAAGCTCTAACTCTGGGGGTGGGCAAGTCACTCAGACCTGGCCAATCAGTACCTTTCATCTCCTGCTATAGTGATTGGTTCAGAGATGGGCATGCGACCCAAGCTGAGCCAATGGGAGTCTTCCATGGGACTTGTGCTGGCATCATCAGAGGGAGCTGCTTTCTCCAGAATCACTAGCAGCCAGAACCGCTGTTGGCCTGAACCACCAGAGGCCACTTTGCCTACTTGAGGAGAAATACCAATACAAGAAAGAAGCTGATCTGAGGAGCAGAGTAGAAGAGTTGGCTCCCTGACAGCACTGTCTGAGTGTCTGGACTCAGCCACACCTGAAGTGAGACCTGGACTTTCCCATTACAGGAGTTAATGAATTTCCTTTGTTGCCTAAACCACACTGAGCTGAGTTTCTGTCACTTACAAACTTGTGCCTATGAATCTCCCTCTTGACTTTTTTGTTCTTGTGGAAAATAAATCCACCCAGCAACACTGAAAATCATCTCTCTGTGCTAAGGAAAGTCCCGTGTGAATGAAGCATGAGGAACTCTGCCCCACCACTCCTGTGGGTGCAGAATTCTTCTACGTGTTTATTACTCACTGTCTCTGGCAAAGTGGCAGGAGCTCACAGACCCTTCATGGCCCTGCATCAGAGTCACACAGGCTCCACGGTTCCGAAACTCCCCTGTATGAATGTTCCATATTTTTAAGGTTTTATCCCAAGAGCTTGTACATAGGAAATGGCCACTGGAGGTAAAACAGCAGTTTGAGATTGCATTGGAATGTGCGCTGAAAACACAGAGGGAAGGGTGCAGATGTTAGCACTAGACTCCTGGAAAATCTGAAGACACACCTAAGGGGGGAAGGGTGAAGGGAGAGGGAATTGGAGCTGATGCCCTGTGACCTAATGGGCATCGCTCCTTCAATCACTGACTACCATGGTCCAGATGATAATTGCTCTATGTCACACTGTTCCAGGGTTTCTCAATCATGGCAATACAGACATTTTGTACCAAATAATTCATTGTGATAGGGAACTGTTTTGTACATTGCAATATGTTGGGCAGCATCCCTGGGCTCTACCCATTAGATGCCAGTAGCCCTCACACCTAGTTGTGACAACCAAAAATGTCTGCAGACATTGCTAAATGTCCACTGGGGTATAAAACTGCCCCCGATTGAGAACCACTGCACTATTCGGAGCTGCCTGAGGTTTGAGGAAAAGAGCAGTTAGAAAAGCTGTCAGTGGTAGTTAATGGACTAACAGCCCTTCAGGCCTGGTGCTGGGTCACACAAAGTGTGCCTCTCCTGTTCACTGTTCACCTCCTTTCACTCCAAGATGTGGACGTTTGGCTACTTCTCCCCTGCTCTCCCCCTCCACCCCCTCCCACTTACTCTTCTTCACCCCAACTGCTCTCTCTCTCTCTCTTTCTCTCTCCCTCTCTCTTTATCTGTCTTCAGTGTCATTAAAGCATATTTTAATGTTGCATATTTAATTAACATAGTTTTTGGTTATCCATTCTCAATTTTTAAATGTGTTCTTGTTTGGAGGAAAATAATCTGTCAGCATTTGCTGCTTTTTTTGTTTGTGATCCTCAAAGTATTTTTCCCATGATTCTCATCTCCTGTTATAAACAGAACTTTCAAGCAAATCTATAAACATAAATGAGCATCTCTGAGTAGCCTGAATCATAAAATCAATCATTTTACCTGAGGAAAAGGTTGAGCAAAACTGTTTTCTAGAGCTCAGGTCAGAGTTTTGGACTCTGTTTCTGTTCTTTGAAATGCACAAACCGAGCAAGATCAAAGGGGGACTAGTGTCAACTTTCCAATGGTGTCCAGGGTAAAACTTTCCAAATCCCTATGCCTATTGGGCTAAGAACCATCTCTGCATCCACACTGTCAATGGGGTTTAAACCTGGAGATGGAATAAAAATCCCTCCCCAGAATCTAGACACTGTCATTGTGGTTCAGGCCAGGGCTATCTCTATTTTTCAGGATGGATTCTCATTTCGAATAAATTCCACTTCTCATAAAAGACCATTTTTCTTAGTGCCAATCTTTGGGAAAAGTGCTTGTGTTGCACATGCATGTCTGGATTAAGATGGAGTCAATGCACTTCTCTCCATTCCTCTTGCTTAGGATGGCTAACAACCCTGGGCATTTACAGAGCAAACAGAAGACTGTGAATGGTAGAGAAAAGGCAGACCAGCTAGGGCTCTTGGGACCCAAGGAGGGCATGCTGTGAGTGCCTAGGGTTTTCTTTTTGCTACATATGTCCTGGACTGAGTACTGGAAAAGCTTGTAACAACAACAAAAAAAGAAATGGGGAACAAAAGAAAAGGCCTCCAAGTAAACTCACTCTCCCTAGCCAAAGGAAGAGCCTAACAAAACGGAACACCTTTAGACAATACCCACCTAACTCCAGCCAAATATCTTGGGGAAAACTGCAGCCCCATCCCCACCGCTGTCAGCAAAGGCCAAGACGGGAGCCTAGATTGCCACCCTTGTCAGGCTGTAATCAGATGGCCTGCTAAGGCAGAAGATTTAAGTAAGACAGTCTCATAATGTAATACTCCAAATGTCCAGGATACAACTAAAAATCACTTATCATACTAAGAGCCAGGAAAATCTCAAGATAAATGAGAAAGACAATCAATAGATGCCAACACCGAGATAACAAAGATATTAGAATTATCCGATAAGGATTTTTAAGAAGCCATCATAGCCCGGCCAGGCGTGGCTCAGCAGTTGAGCATCGACTTAGGATCCAGGAGATTGCAGTTTGATTCCGGATCGGAATCGGGGCACATGCCTGGGTTGCGGGCTCACAGCTGATCGATGACGACTCTCTCATCGTTGATGTTTCAACTCTCTCTCTCCCTCTCCCTTCCTCTCTCTGAAATCAATAAATATATATATATATTTAAAAAGCCATCATAAAAATGTATTGATAGGCCTTGGCCAGTGTGGTTCAGTGGTAGAGTATGGGCCCTCACACCAAAAGGTCTTGGGTTCGATTACTGGTCAAGTGCACATACCTGGGTTGCAGGTTCGTTCCCAGCCCTGGTCGGGGCACGTGTGGGAGGCAACCGATTGATATGTCTCTCTCACACAGATGTTTCTCTCTCTCCCCCGCTCTCTCCCTTCCAACTTCTCTAAAAATCAATGGAAAATATATCCTCGGGATTAGACAACAACAAATTTAAAAGAAAAAATGCTTTGATGGGCCCTAGCTAGGTACTTCAGTTGGTTAGAGTGTCATCCTGTGCACCGAAAGGTTGTGGGTTCGATTCCTGGTCAGGACACATACCTAGGTTGCGTGTTTGATCCCTGGTCAGGGCACATGTGAGAGGCAACTGACTGATGTTTCTCTCTCTTGCTCTCCCTTCCTCTCTCTCTAAAAATCAATTTAAAAAACATATCCTCTGGTGAAGATAAAAATAAAATATAATTTTTTTAAATGCATTGATGGACAATTACAATCATGTTTGGAACAAACAAAAAGATAGAACTCCTCAGCCAAAAAGAAAATATAAAGAATGATCAAATGGAAATTTCAGAACTAAAAAATACAGCAACCAAAATAAAAAACTCAGTGGGGAGGACAGAGGAAATCATTTGCGACTATAAAGGCAGACAATATAAATTAACCTATCCAAAAAATAGATTGGGGGGAAAAAACCAGAACCTCAGGAACCTGGGGACTATAACAAAATATCTAAGCATTTGTTTCATCAGAGTTTCGGAAGGAGAAAGAGGGTGGGGATGAAAAAGTAATCAAAGAAATTACATCTGAAATTTTACCAAATTTGGCAAAAGACATAAACCTATAGATCCCAAAAGCTATGTCATTCCAAATAGGATAAATTCAAAGAAATCTACACCCAGACACATCATAATTAAACTTTTGAAAAGTGAAGATAAAGAAAAAATCTTGAAAGCAGTGAGAGAGAAATTACGCCTCACCTAGAAGGGAAAAACAATTTGAATGACAGTGGATTTCTTATCAGAAACCACGGAGGCCAGAGAAAGTGACATGACAGTTTTTAAATGCTGAAAGAAAGAAAAAAACTTGTCAACCCAGATTTCTATATCCAGCAAAAATGTCCTTCAGGATGAAGAGGAAATCAAAACATTTTCATTATTTTTATTTTTTTTTAAAATATATCTTTATTGATTTCAGAGAGAGGAAAGGAGAGGGAGAGAGAGAGAAAAAAACATCAATGATGAGAGAGTGATTGATCAGCTGCCTCCTGCATGCCCCCGACTGGGGATGGAGCCCGCAACCTGGGCATGTGCTCTGACCAGGAATCAAACCCCGATCACCTGGATCCTAGGTCAACACTCAACCGCTGAGCCACACCTGGCCGGGCAAGACATTTTCAAATGAAAGGAAACTACGAGAATGTTTGGCCTCAGACCTACCCTAAAAGAATGGCTAAAGGAAGTTTTTCCAAACAGAAAGCAAGCAGTAAAAGAAAGAAACTTGGAACATCAGAAAAAAAGACAGAACATAGTAAGCAAAATATGGTTAAATACAGTAGTTTCCTTCTCTTGAGTTTTCTAATTTATGTTTGACAGTTGAAGCATATATATATATATATATGACAAAGAATTTGTTTACTCCTTGGAAACTTCAAGATCAGTTGAGATTATGTTGGCTCACATTGAAACAAATGTACCTGAGGCCTGTCCCAGCCCAAAGGCCACAAGTGATGGTTTCCCCAGCCTTCCCTCCTCCTTCCCTTTTCCCCTCTCCAACCTCCTCATAGTACCCACGACCAAGCTGGAGATGCCCAACATGGATGCTGGCTAACAAGCCGAAAGTGTGCAGGCCAAATCCAGGAGGGCATGGATGGGAATCCTGCCCACTTCCCTGATACAAGATGCTGCCCGGCTTCCTGGGGCCCCTCCTCACTTGGTGATGGTAAACAGCGTGGCCTGGGATGTAACATCCCAGATCTTGATGCTCCTGTCCAATGATACGGAAGCCACCTTCTGGCTATCAGGGTCAAAGCGGCAAGCTGTGACCGATCTTTTGTGGTGATCTGAGGCACAGGGAAAGGGTCTTGTTATGCACGTTTCATGTTCCAAGCCACATGCTTCTCAAGGCCCAGAGGCTCATACTACTCCCCCAGACAATGACAATATTCCAGAAGCACAATTCCAGTTTTCACAAGGGACTAGTCACTCACACATCCCTTAGTGCCTACCACATATGCCAGGCTTTGAACAAGGAGCACGGCCGATCCACTCCCTGTCCCAGCAGAGCTCCCAGTCTGATGGGGATTCACCCTTGAGTGGGCAATGCCCCACAGTATGCCAGGGGCCCTGAAAGGAGGGTGAGGTACCTCACAGCTCCTGGCAAGGTACCTCACAGCTCCTGGCCCAGCCTGGGGCAGCCCTGAGAAGTAGAGGAAGGGCCCAAAAGTTATCAAGGGCAGGAGGGCAGGAAGAGTGCTCCAGGCAGAAGGAACAGCATGAGCAAAGGTCTGGAGGTGGGACAGCACATGGAGAAGTGTGGTGAGCAGCTAAAACCTGGAGAGTGAGGAGAGGTAGAGTAGGATGTGATACATTAAGGGAAACATACAAGCCATGGGGCATTGCACATATCATGGTTCCATATTGATAAAAATAGACATAAAGCACATATGGGAAGTAGCACTGTGTGTACAAACACACACAAATATGCACACACACACAGGGTTCAGGAAGGCCACCCAGCAACATATTTTTTATAATAGGTATCTCTGGGGAGGAGACAGGACCGGTACAGGAGTCTTCAACTTTTGACTTTACACACCAAATTTTTTTACAAAGATTATGTATTTTTTAACCTTTATTTTGCTATAACTGTCAACTGACATGTAATTACAAGGATAACACAAAGAGAGCCTGTATGCCCAGTTTTCCCCAGTGGTAGCATCTTGCAGAATGATATATCACAACCAGGAAAGTGACATAAATGATTATTATTTTAATATTTAGAAAATACAGATAAAAATATTAAGAAGGCTGAGCCTCCACTCAATAAAAAGTTGGGCTTTAAATGTCCACATGAGGTTGGAGCAGAACATTGTTTCATTAAATTACGAGCACAAGACTGAACGAAAAATGTTAACTGATGACCAGTCTTGGTATTAACAGCCAGTGTTTTTATCAATCAGTGTCCCACCTTTAATTATATGACTCATATCATTACAGTTTCACCAAATAGAGCAATCAAAAGTCAGTCAAGTGACAAGCAGCTGTTGCCATGGCTGACAGAACAGAACAGGGAGCCCATGCAAACTCACCTTTTTTTTCAAACTCACCTTTGATGTGTATCAGAATCTTGGCGTTTAGGGCATCAGTTAAACAGATTCCGTGATCCACATCTAAGCCTGCGACCACATATTTACCATCAGGAGAAAAGTTACAGGCGGTTATGAGGTTTTCATGCCCGATCTTCCACTGAAATAGGGCAACGATCAAAAGGTTGTTCTCTCTCTAGCCCAGCTGTTCAGTAGAGCTTTCTGTGATGATGGAAATGTTCCATCTACGTGCTGTCCAATATCCTAGCCACTGGCCACATGTGGCCATTGAGTGCTTGTAGTAGGCTAGTGCAAATAAGAAACTGAATTTTTAAGTTCGCTTGGTTTTAATCAATTCATTTAATCAATAAATGTAATTAATTAATCTGTGTCCAGATTAATTATGATGAACAAGGGTAGGGACAGTACCCAGCAGAACTGGCAGCAAGGTTCGAGTAATGGCCAACTTTACCCCTATGCATTTTGGTAAAGAAGTGAAAGAAAGCATCCAAGATAGAAAAACTGGCTGGAGACAAGAACAGGAAATTTACGAGAGAAGAAATAAACATTTGGGAAAATGTTTAAAGATCAACACCAATCTCATTTTTCACCTACAAAATTGGTTAATTTTTTTTTTTAATTATGTTACCTGGCATGTGAGGGTGAGAGATAGTGGGCTCTCCTCCAGTGCCTAAGGTATAAGTTAGAACAGATTTCTGGAGGACAGTTTTAAAAGCCCCATGTTTCTATACCAAATTAGTAATAAAATCCAGCTACATATCCAAAAATATATTGCTGCATATGTATAAAACTTATATGCAAACTTTCCTCATTGTGGCATTGTTTATAATAAAAGTGAAAGCAGCCTTAATGTCCTGAAACAGGGAATGGTGAAACCAGCATGATCTATTTGTCCGATGGATCCCACACACCCATTAAAAAACATGATGTTGAGCCCAGCCAGCGTGGCTCAGCAGTCAAGCATCAACCTATGATCCAGGAGATCGAGGTTCGATTCCTAGTCAATGACGGGATTATAGGCTCGATCCCCGGTGGGGGGCGTGCAGGAGGCAGCCGATCAATGACTCTCTCATCATTGATGTTTCTATCTCTCTCTCTCCCTCTCCCTTCCTCTCTCTGAAATCAAAAAAGACATATTTTTTTAAAAATAATAATCATAATACGATGTAGATGTGTACTGAAATGATACTATGTTGCTAACAGAAAATACTTGTCTGGGTTAATATGTAAATGTAGGAAATGAGACAGCAAGATGTTAACTATAATCTCTGGGGGTTTTAAAGTGTTTGATTTTGTTTTTTCTAATCTTGGCTTTTCTTTCTTAAAAAAACTTTACAATGAATGTAAATTGATCTTTGCACTAAGAGAAAGACTGTTTTTTTAAGGAGACAAAAGAGGAGGAAGGGAGAGGGGAGGTGATCTGCTAGGGAAGGACATCAGGGAAGGGACGGGAGACCCTGAAGAGATGCCTGAGAAGGGCCAGGGCTGCTGGGCACTGAGCAGGAGAGAGAGGGGACCTCAGGGTGGTTTGGATGGATGGGTGGTGGCCCCTCCAAGATGAACAGATTGCGAAGGGCCAGAACCCTTATGCTTAGGCCAGGGGGCCTTTTCCTGGCCTCAGCGCTACTTCCTGCCTCATCAAATCCAGACACCTCACAGGGGAGAGCCTCTCTCCCTCAGTCTGAAATGCCATGACCCCTTACCTTAACCCCCACCCCATCCCACTTCTTTCCATGTATCCATCCTTCAAGAAGAAGCCCTTCTCCCAATGCCCCCACTTCATCATCTTGGGTCCCTGAGAAAATTCTCTTTTCCTGGAAGTCTGATTTCTCTTGCCACCCCACACCAAGCCCAGGGCCCTCTAAGGCCCAGTGCAGACCCCGGGCTGAGGCATCTCCACTGGGGCGGGGCATGCTTACCAGCAGCTTGCCTGTTTCAAGGTCCCAAGTCCTCAGAGTTTTATCATAGGCTGATGCAGTAATTCTGGAATAACATGACGAGAAAGGGTCTTTATGGCAGAGACAGTTATGCATATGGTTTCCTCAAGGAAAATTTTGATAATTTAAGACCAAGATTGCAAATAATACCAGAATCTCTCTAAAGATGCTCCATGACCACCACCCACTCACCCCCCCGTCCTGCCCTGGAGAGCAGTGGGTTCTCACTGAGCACAGAGAGAACCTAACACAAAAGCAGGCCAGCACCACTCTCTTCCTTACTCCCTCAGCCGTCTAAATCTGTTCTCTCATGTTTAGGGCGTTAAAGGTATCATCTCTTCTGTTCCATAACTGACCATCTTCTTCTAAGGCAATATCTACAGCTCACAAGGATCAGTCACTTCTGCTCACATGTCTAATTTTTAACAGAAAAAATACTTTCATAGGCAGCTCATTTCACTCTAAAATGTTTTATTGTACATTTAGTAAAATTTAAAAAATGTACCTTTGTCTTGTTATATTGCATGTTTCTGTGGCAATCTTTGTCCACTATATAAGATAAATTTCCATGAAAGTTAAATTCTCATATTGTTTTTACTCAACTGTCCCTGGTGTGCCTCTTCACTCTCGCTGTTCCTGACCAGTGTAAAGGAAAGAAAGGTCACCTTCTGCTGTCAGCCGTGACACTGCACTCTAAAACAGGAGCTTCGGGCCGATGCTCAAAATCCCGGATAATAGATCCATCCACGGCATCCTCAAATCAACAGGAGAGATGGACAGGGAGCGAGAGGTCATAGAGGCACTGACTGAAGTTGTGGATTGAGTTCAATCAGCTTGTTGGGAACAGTAAAGCATGAGAATCACATGGTCCTATGACTCTCATCCATCTCAAAAGGGTCACAGAGCTAGTGGGTCCCAAATGTGGGGCCTGAATCACTTGGATGGTTCCCAAACCCTCCTGTTCAGTCTGCGTGGCCTTGGTACCCACCAATGACACAAAAGATGCTCCTCCAAACTATCTTCCACCTGGTTACCTGAACCAGAACCCAGGAACCAGGCTTGACTTGTTCCACCCTGTCCCTCTCCTGCCCCTGAAGCCAGAGGAGATTACAAAACTCAGAGCTGACTGTCTTCCACCATGAGCCCAGCTCCAGCCACACAGTCATCAGTGGCCTGGCCCCTAAGGAACATTGCCATCCCCCAGCCCTGCTCCTGTCTGACCAGCAATGCCGCTAAACAGGCCTGCCAGGGTCTGCTGGCTATGTCCAGGAGGTTTTGGAAGAGCTCTTGGTGACCACCTCTCTGCAACCTTGTCTGACCATCACACCCATTCCTCGTTCCCTTGCTTCCTGCACTAATCTCAGGTCTGCCTCTCCCAACCTCTTCTCACAAACAGGTCCCAGGCCTGGTCACTTTTCTGTCCTCTGTGGCCAGCAAGGCTTGGCTATACCATCTCTGTGGATAGAACTCAATTTCCCAAATGAGAAGGAGACCCAAAGAAATGGCACGGCTCAGATACCCCTGGTAGGCTCTAGGAACAAAAAAGGTGAGGCACTCCCAGTCCAGTGGTCTCTATCCCCTGCTCCCACTGTTTCCAAACCAACAGCCTAACAGCAGCTACATTAACTCATCTCTCGCCAGTGGCTTGACACTCATGTGAGCCCTTCACTTTGCTTCTCCTTCTTAGACTTGGCTCAAAAAGGCCTCTCCAAATCCTTGTGACCCTTGAGAGCCTGGAAACTCAGTACTGGGGAACTCTCCACAAGAGTTGACATAAACCTACAGGATGTTTTGGTTCCAACTAACATGGGGCCACCTACCCACAGCTTCACGGTGCAGTCAAAGGAGCCACTGAGGAGCTTTGTGTCGTCCACACAAAAGTGACAAGAACTCACAAGGTGTTGGTGTCCACTCAGAATTTGAAATGGAATCTGAAAAAAAAGATGGACTGAATAAGTTCAGCAGGTTGCAGAATACAAGCTCAGTATTTAAAATATCAGTTGTATTTCTATACATTTGCAATAAACAATCTAGAAAAAGTTAAGAAAAAAATCCATTTATAAAAGCACCAAAATAGGAATAAATTTAACAAAAAAGTGTAAAACTTATACTCTGAAAATTGCAAAACATTGTTGAAAGAGATTTTAAAAGACCTAAATAAATGAGCAAACATCCTTTGTTCATGGATTAGCAGACTTACTATTGTTAAGATGAAAATGTCCTTAAAAATGATTTACAGATTCAACACTATCTCATCAAAATCCCAGCTGAAATTGACAAGCTGATCCTAAAATTTATATGGAAATTCGAAAGAAGCAGGATAGCCAAAACAATCTGGAAAAAGAACAAAGGTGGTCCTGGCTGATGAGAGGCAATGATCGGCTGCCTCCTGCATGCCCCATACTGGGAACTGAGCCCACAACCTGGGCCAGGCAGCTGGGCCCACATCACCCAGCAAGTGGTTATTTGAAAGTGGATTTGGATTAACTATAAATATATATTGCAAACTCATGGGCAATCACTAAAAAAAAGTAAAAACAAAAAGGAACAACAAAAAAAACACCATATCTGATATGCTCAAAAAGGAGAGAAAATGGAATCACATAGAATGCTCTATTAGAACCATAAAAAAACAGAAGAAGAATGGAAGTAAAAATAAGAACAAAAATCAACAAATAGAAAATAGTAACAAATATAGTGTATATTAACCCAGCTATATCAATAATCATGTTGACTATTGAAATCCACAAATTAAAAGGCAGGGATCATTAAAATCAACCAAAGAACAAGATCTAACAATATCTTGTCTACAAGAAACCCACTTCAGGTATAAAGACACATATAGATTAAAACTAAATGGATGGAGGCCCCAGCTAAGTGGTTCAGTTGGTTGGAGCACTGTCTGAAACACCAAAAAGGTTGCGGTTTTGATCCCCGGTTGGGGCATGTATGGGAGGCAACTGATCCATGTTTCTCCTCTCCCTCTCTCTTCCTCTCTCCTCCTCCCTCATCTCTCTCTCAAATCAATAAAAAAGTGTCCTCAGGAGAGGATTAAAAAAAAAAAGTCCAGCCAGTGTAGCTCAGCTGTTGAACATTGACCTAGGATCCAGGAGATTGTGGTTCGATTCCCAGTCAGGGCACATGCCCGGGCTTCGGGCTCGATCCCCAGTCGGGGGCGTGCAGGAGGCAGCCGATCAATGACTCTCTCATCACTGATGTTTCTATCTCTCTCTCCCCCTCTCCTTTCCTCTCTCTGAAATCAATAAAGATATATTTTTAAAAAACAAATAAATGAATATAATGGACATCTACAGACTACTTCATCCAACAACAGCAGAATACACATTCTTTTCAAACTCATATGGAGCATTTACCAAAATAGACCATATTCTAGGCCACAAAACACACCTTAACAAATTTAAAAGAACATAAATCATACACTGTCTGTTCTCAGAACACAATGGAATTAAACTAGAAATCAATGACAGAAAGATGGTTGGAATGTCAAAATACATGGAGACTCAACAACACATTTAGAAATAACACAGTTCAAAAAAAGAAATCTCAGGAAAAAATTTTAAAATATTTTCAACTAAACAAAAATAAAAATACAACTTATCAGAATTTGTGAAATGCAGTGAAAAGAGTGGTTAAAGGGAAATTTATATCATTGAGTTCATATATTAAAAAAGAAGATCTAAAATTAATTACCTAAACTTCCACCCTAGAAAAATAGAAAAATAAAAATAAATTAAATTCAAAGTAAGAAGAAGAAAAGAAATAAGGAATAGAGCATAAATCAATGGAACTGAAAACAGAAAATCAATAGAGAAAATCAATGAACCCAAAAGCTGGTCTTTTTTTTTTTAATATAACTTCATTGATTTCACAAAGAGGAAGGAGAGGGAGAGAGAGAGACTGAAACATCAATGATAAGAGAGGGTCATTGATCGGCTGCCTCCTGCATGCCCCCCAGCAGGGATCAAGCCCTCATCCTGGGCATGTGCCCTGACCAGGAATCAAACCACAGTCTTCTGGATAATAGGTCGATGCTCAACCGCTAAGCCATGCGGTCTGGGCCAAAAGCTGGTCTTTCAAAAGGTCAATAAAATTGATAAGCGTCTAGCCAGGATAACAGAAAAAAAACAGAGAGGCCACAAATTACTAATATCAGAACTAAAACAGCCCGACTGGCATGGCTCAGCAGTTGAGCATGGATATGATCCAGGAGATCACAGTTTAATTCCCCGTCAGGGCACACGCCAGAAATAAAACAGATATCACCACAGATGCTATGGACATTAAAAGATAATCAAAGAATATCATAAACAACTCCATTCCCACAAATTTGATAGCTTGAAATACAACTGGCTAGATTCAAATTTGAAATGAAATGGACTAATTCCCTGAAAGACACAATTTGCCAAAACCCACATGAAAAGAAATAGATAATTTGAAAAGGCTTTTATCTATTAAAGAAACTGAACCACTAATTAATAACCTTTTAAAACAGAAAGCACCAGGCCCAGGTGGGTTCACTGGTAAATTCTACCAAATGTTTAAGGAATAAATTATACCAGTTTTCTACAATCTCTTTCAGAGGATAGAAGCAGAGGGAATACTTCATAAGTCATTCTGCGAGGCTACCTAGCATTACCAAAATACCAAAACCAGACAATGACATTACCAGTATCTCTCATGAACACAAATGCAAAAATCCTCACCAAATATTAGCAAACAGAATCCAACAATGCATAGAAAAAATTATACATCATGATCAAGTGAAGGTTATCTCAGGTATGAAAGACCAGTTCAATATTCAAAAATAAATTAATGTAATCCATCACATCAATAGGCTAAAAAAGAAACTCATGCGATCATATCAATAGGTACAGAAAAAGCATTTGACAAAAATCCAACACCCATTCATTATAAAAAATGCTCAGCAAACTAGAGGGGAGCTTCTTAACTTGACAAATAAATACCTACAATAAACCTTCAACTAACATAATACTTAATGGTGAGAAACTCCAAAGCTTTCCCACTAAGACCAGTACAAGGCAAAGGTGTTCTCTCTTACTACTCCTTTCCAACCTTGTATCAGAAGTTCTAGCTCATGCAGTAAGATAAGGAAATTACAAGTATAAGATTGGGAAAGAAGAAGAAATAAAACTGTCTTAGTTTGCAGATGACATTATCACCGATATACGAAATCCAAAAGAATCAATGAAACACTTCTGGAACTAATAGTGATTATAGCAAGACTGCAGGATACAAGGTTAATATACAGAAGGTTAATCACTTTCCTGTATACTAGCAATGAACAAGTGGAATTTTAACTTTAAAACACAGTATCATTTGCACTAGCACCAAAAAATTAAATAGTTAGGTGCGTATCTCACAAAATATGTAGACGATCTATACAAGGAAAACTACAAAACTCTGATGAATAAAATCAAAGAGCTAAATAAACAGAGATATTCCATGTTCATGGACAGAAAAACTCAATATTGTAAAGATGTCAGTTCTCCCCACCTAATCTATGGATTCAGTGCCATCCCAATTAAAACCCCATTGAGTTATTTTGTGTTTATTGACAAACTGATTCTAAAATTTGGAGAGGCAAAGAACAGCTATTGAAGGAGAACAAAGGTGAACTAATGACACTACCTGACCTCAAGACTTACTATAAAGCAACAAAAATCAAGACAGCATGGTATTTGTGGAAGAACAGACAGATAAATCAATGGACAGGTGAGGTTATATTTCTTTCCAACCTTTCATTGACCTTGACCATCTCTTTCCATGAGAGCACTTCAGTCTCTCTTCCGCCCAGGGAGGTTTTCTTCATTGTTTTCCTCCTGTGTTTCTTTCCTCCCCCCTCTCCTACACCTCTCATGTATATTGGCTCTTCTGGGTCGCTCCTGTGTGCCCTTTATCTTTTCTCTCGTTTTTGTTCCTTTCTATTTTTTTCTCTGAGTTCTCAAAGAACCCCCCGAGCTTGCTTTCTGACTTCCTGTCCCAGTTCTCCCTCTGACGTTAGAGCCTTCACGGAGGATTTGGGTTTGGAAATCCTCTTTTTCATCCCCAGGAATTTTCTCTGCTCACAGATTATTTCCTCTTTCCAGCTGCCTGTTTTTGCTTTATCAAGGCAACGTCTCTCAGGTATCACCGAGAATACAGAGCAGTGTTGTTAGGTTTTTGTGTTTTTATTTTATTATTGCTACTCTAAGTTTTCTGTTGCTGCTGGTGTTCTGTTTAACAGGTGGGGAGGGCCCCTTCACCCACCCTGGGGTATGCACTTGGGAGTGTCACCTTGGGGATATTTAGAGGCTCAGCTGGAGACCACAGGGTCTAGGTTGGGTCAGGGCAGCTGCTTTGAAACACTGTCCTCACTGCCCACCCCCTTCCCAGGATAGTCCTGTTTCCCCAGCGACTGCGGGGGGAGGGGGGAGCCCTGGGCCACCTGTGGCCACTTCTGAGCCTTGGCCCACTAGATGCTCCTCGGGCAGGGGACAAACCGCCACCCCTCCCCGGAGAGCAGTTCTAACCTTGGAGAGGGGCTCCTGGTCGCCCCAGAACTTCTTTTCAGGCATCGGGTGCTTCTCAGGCAGTCTCTGCTCCATGGCCAGCGGGTTGAGGGAGGACAGCAGCCCGCCCCGCCGTATGTCCAAGAGCGACATCTTGAAGTAGCCCACGGCCCTGGCCAGGGTCGCCCAGGACAGCCTGCTGCGCTGGGCTGTGTCGTCCGAGTCTGGGTCCACCGGCGGCCGCACGCTCCTCTCCGGGGGCGGTGTCTTCTTCCTGCCCTTGGCCCGGTGTCTGGGGGAACTGGAGACCCTCGGTGGCTGGGAGGCCATCTCGGCACCCTGCCTACCAGCGGCCGGCAGCCGGGCCTGGCTGCAAACGGTGGCCTCCCGCGCGCGCCCCCGCGCGCAGCCCTGGGTCCGACACGCCCCCGCCCAGGAGCCCCGCGAGCTCGCTGCCTCCTCCGCGCATAACGAGGTTACCCTCAGAGAGACGGGCTTGGAGGTCTGGGCACGAAAGGAGCAAGGCGACGAGTGCAAAACCGGCGGCCCCGTTCGGTCTCCCCGGCGCCCTCTCCCGGGACCATCTCCGCGCGCCCCCCGTCTCTGTTGGGCTCTCGGCCACCCCACTTTATGTCAACCACGGAGAAATGGTCATTCAGAAATGGCTCTGGGTGAATTAAAATGGAGTTGTTAGGGGCAGGTACACACCATATGTAAGAGCGTGAGGGAAATATCTGTCCCAATGCCGATGAAAGTAACGGACAAAACCTCACCCCAAAGACTGGACGGCTGTTACCAAACAGCAAGGGTTGTTACCTCCGGGTGGGGGAAGTGCTGATCTTCTCTTCCTCCTTATAAAATCGTTCTGATCTTTCTGCGATGTCATTTTGATAAGGTAAAAAAAAACCCTCTGTCATTTACTTCTGTCAAAGGTCTGCCAGCCTCCAGCAGGGAGTCAGGGGGTGGGCGCATGCTCTTCAGCTCTTGGTCTTGGTGCCTCAGATACACTGGTGACACCTACCCTGAGAGGCTGAGGCCACCTGCCAGGATCCTGGCACTGTGCAGCCCAGGGGACTCCTGGCTGCCACCATCAACCACCAGAGGGAAACACTGCAGGAGCAGAAGGAAAGGACCACCTCCCTCTTGTACAAGTCCTTCGATAAGTCCAGCCGTCCTTATCGGGACTTGGCTTTCTTCATAACAATACCAGAGAACAGTCTTCAATTTTCATTCTTTTTTTAAACTTTCGGGAAATGAAAAATCAAGACGGAAATAGAAAAATTCCATTTTAATTAAACTGTACAGTCTGAATTTTTTTCCTTGACACTAACTGAAGTTAAAAATAGAAACCAATTTTTGCAAACTTCCAAGGCAGCCTTTGAAATGTCAAGGTTTTAAAAATTATTTTACAGCATGAATTTACATATAAATACAATCTGTACAATGTATTAACTGAGCAATCAACAGACTTCTATCATGGAGGAGATCTGGTTTTGGAACAGGCCAGGGCAGAGTTCAACTACTGCCTCCTTAGAGGAAGATGTTTTAGCCTGGAAACGGAAGTAAAAGAGAAAGAGAAGGCAAGTTAGATATGAACTGACAAGCCAAACAGCTCAATTTTATTAATGCTTCACTGTGCTACGACACTGGGATGCAGGGGTTCTTAATCTCTGCTAGTTCATTCACCCTAATACAACTGGCTATCCATTTGGAGAAAGGTAAGTTAGATGCCTACCCTACTCTGTTTGGCGGGGGGAAAAATCTACAAAAGCATGAGAATAGTTTTTATATATATATATATATATAAAATCTTGGGTTAGGGAAGCCCTTTCAAAGACAAAAATGTAAAACATACCAACAAAGAAAATTGGTAAAGTTGAGTGCACCAAAAATTAAAGCTTCTGTATAACAAAGATAGTTAAAATCATATGATAGGTAATACATTAAAACACAAAGGATTAATATCCTGAATTATTATTTTTTAATTACTAAAAACTAGTAAAACAATCTAACAGAAAATAGAACACTTGCAGGGGAACTTGAACAAGCTATTCACAAAAGGGTACATGGCAAAGGCTGAGACATAGGAAAGGACATTCAACCTCATTAATCCAGGTAATGCAAATTAAAATGAGATGCCCTGCCCGGCCGGACGTGGCTCAGCGGTTGAGCGTCAACCTGGGATCCAGGCGATCGGGGTTCGATTCCCGGTCAGGGCACATGCCCGGGTTGCCGGCTCGATCAATGACTCTCTCATCATTGATGTTTCTCTCTCTCTCCCTCTCCTTTCCTCTCTCTGAAATCAATAAAGATATATTTTTTAAAAAATTAAAAAATGAGATGCCGTTTTTCACCCATCATATTGGCAAATGTTTCTGTACCATTTATATTTGATATAACAAAGCGCTTTCACAATTTAAACTGATACAGCTAATTTTGGAAACAGTTGGGCAGTATTTATTCACTCTAAATGTTCATACCCTATTTATGCTACATAAAATTATTTATATTAAAAATGCGTAACATAATGTGTGTGTACATATGTTACAGGTGTGTAGTTTTGCAAAAAATTCTTATAAGTTATATATGAAACTGAGAGCAGAGGTTACTGTGGAAAGAGAAGTTTGGGGAATTGGTCAAGAGCCACTTTGAGTTTTATCTGTAAGGTATAAATTTTCACAATGATAATATATTCACATATTACTTATTAATTAAAAATTAACTTTTTTTAAAACCTAGTTAATATGCAAAATTATCAAGATCTTAATGAGGCTTTGGAAGGTTTCTGAAAACCAGTCTCCCATTGCCTACCGTCTCAGCAGCTCCTGGGGTGACAAGTCTATGGTATCTTCTTCACTCTGGCTGTCACTGCTGTCGGCACTCTCAGAACTACTACTTTTCTCTGACTTTTTACTCTTTTGCTTGCCTTTGTGCTTGTGCTTCCGGTGTTTCTTTTTCTTAAAAAAAAAAAAAAAAAAGTTGCTGGCAAACACGCAAGCACACACAGACTCACACACTCACACAGGTGTTTTCCTCCCTAATTCACAGCAGTGACAGGCTAAGGAGGCATTTGATTGCTGGAGTCATTCAAAAACAAAAGCAAAACCTCATTTGGGGTGAGCTTTAGCCAAGTATGGGACAGGCCAGGAACACACGGCTGTGTACACTCTCCACCATGTCCCCACTCATGGAACTGACCCTCTAGTGACAGGCACAGCAGAATCAGGTAGATGTAGACAGGATACTGTCTCGACACTTAGCCCCCATCTTATCCAAGGTGACCCCTGCCACTTCCTGTGAACCTGACTGGTCCATTCTGTTAGGCATATGTGATAAACTATACACATCAGGATGGCAAACACCCTGGAAATGCACAAAGAAGAAAATGGTAGAAAGTTAGAGAACAGCAAATACTCTGGTAAGAAACAAATGAATTTGGTTTTTGAACCTGTCAGCACCAATTTTTTTTCCTTTCACTACAAGTGAATTTCCTCATCTTCTATGCTCAGGAATCCTTTTTTCTGATAGTGAATAAGGGAGCTGTTTTTAATCACTTCTACTACTGCCCAGACCAATTTGGGTACCCAACACCAATATTAACGGAATTAAAAGGCTATGCCTCCCTGGCAAGTTTTCCTCAGTGGTTAGAGCATCAGCCCATACACCAAGGGGTTGTGGGTTCAAATCCCAGTGAAAGACACGTACCTGGGTTGCAGGTTTGATCTCCAGCCCCAGTTGGGGCGCATGAGGGAGGCAACCAATCAATGTGTCTCATATCGATGTCTCTCTCTCTCCCCCTCTCCTTCCCTTCCACTCTCTCTAAAAATCCACAGAAAAAATATCCTTAACAACAAAAAATTTTTTTTCCAAAAGCCTGTGCCAAACTGAAAAGAAGACATGGATGATGACAGAAGGGATGTCAACAGCGAATACACACAGTACTCTTTCAGGTTTTCTTTACTTCAAATGCCAAGCTATGGACCAACATCTCTATGCAATGATGACGAAGTAGTTGAGAAATGTTCAAAATAATACCTTCATTTAATATTGAATGAATAATCGAATAAAACTTCTATTATTTATTACTCAACCATCACTCTAAGATACTTAAATGTCCTTTTTCCTACTTTTTAATGCTCACAAGTTAAAAACTTTTTTAAGTACAACTGAACAAATTAAAATATTCCATCTGAAAGAAAAACAAAGTTTCTGAAAATCAAGGGTCTACATTGAGTGTCTAGCCCACACTTCTGTCAAGGTGTCGAAAAACCCATGTACCCCTATCTTGGCCACAAGACACTCTCTTCAACAGGTTACATGTGTGACACTTGGGGACTTGTCTGGATGACAGAAACAGGAGCGACAGACCCCACACACTGACCCCAGGACACCAGAAGTTACTCACCTTCTCTTTCTTCCGTCTGTGCTCTTTCTTGGTCTTGTGTTTTTCTTTGTTCTTTTTATGTTTCTCTTTTTGAGGAGCCTCAAGTTTCTGACGAGCATCTGAAACACAAATGCAATAAACACATGAACTATAGGGGGAAATAAAGGCTAAATTCTTGAAGTAGGAATCTGCCTTAGATGGGATGATTAGCATTAAGGCAGAACTCCTGTCCTCCCTTCCTATACAAATGGTGTTAGCTGTATATAGGGAGTCCCAAAAAAATGGATACACACACACTTTAAATAATTTTAAAGGCAGTGTTTATTAAAATACGTTTCATTTTCAAAACTGAGCTATCAGCTGTTAAAGTGTGTATACGTTTTTTAGGGACACCCTGTATTTAAAAACTGCCAGAAACGTCAACACAATACCTGTGTGATCCAACTAGTATCTTACCAGAGGAAGATAAAGTCAGACCAGGTGCCCACAAGCCTTTGTAATTTAACATCCTAGAGTAGTTCGGAGTCTGAACCTCAGCTGTGTCGCCAGCTCTGTGATCTTTGGCACCTTGCTTAACCTCTTCAAGGTTCAGTTTCCTCTTTCATAAAACAGGGGTAAGAAGAATCCCTATCTCCTTAGGGACACAGAGAGGACTAGATGGGGCTGTGCACATGAATCCCATAGCCTGGAATCTGGAACATAAAAGTCAGCTCCTCTCACAGCATCCTCCCTTTACAAAAGCACATTCAACATGAATTTGTCTTATAAGTGGAAACACTGAAAAACTAGCATCAGAGCAACATAAATACATGTAATCATTAAAATGACAAGTTGCAAGCACCTAAATTCTCCATCCCCAAATTCTGACAAAAACGTTTTCATGGGTCATTAATTTCCTGGTACCCAAACCAGCAAAAATTCACAATAGTAGAAGCAGTGTAAATTATTAAATCATCTTTTTCCACCTGAAGAAAGTTCCAAGGTGTTTCAGAAGTATGGATATTTTCCAAAACCAGTTAACAGGTGTTTGCAATTTTCTATTCCTATAGTTTGGTCGGATATTTCAAAAACTGATCTCTGCAAACCTTTTTTAAAATTAAATATATTTTTTGTATTGTTGACAGTATTGCAGATATCCCCTATTTTCCCTCCCTTTGCCCCTCCACCCAGCCCCTCTCCCGTTCCTAGGCCTTCACCACTCTATTGTCTGTGTCCACGGGCTATGCATACAAATATATAAGTTCATTGGTTTATCTTTTCTCATTCCTCCCTCCCCCATCTGAGATCTGTCAGTCTGTTCCATGCCTCCATGCCATGGAACTTATATTTGTTGGTCAATTTATTTTGTTCATTAGAGTCCACATATAAGTGAGATCATGTGATATTTGTCTTTCTCTGGCTTATTTCACTTAGTATAATATTCTCCAGGTCCATCCATGCTGTCTCAAAGGGTATGAGATCCTTCTTTTTTACAGCTCCATAGTATTCCATTATATAAACATGCCACAACTTTTTTATCCATTCATTTACTGATGGGCACTTGGGCTGTTTCCAAATCTTAGCTATTGTAAGTAATGCTGCTATTAACATACGTGGGCATAAGTTCTTTCTGATTGGTGTTTCAGGGTTTTTAGGATATATTCCCAGAAGTGGGATTGCTGAGTCAAACAGCAGTTCCATTTTAAATTTTTTGAGGAAACTCCAGTTTTCCACAGTGGCTGCACCAGTCTGCATCCCCACCAGCAGTGCACTAGGGTTCCTTTTTCTCCACACCCTCGCCAGCACTTGTATGTCAGGTGATATCTCACTGTGGTTTTAATAACCTTTTTTTAATGCTAGTTTTTGGAAAACCATTTTCCCTCAATAACCCATAGACCAAATGAAGTTATTAACTATTCCAAGGATCTCAAGGACAATCTGGGAAATGGGCATAAATAAATTAGCTTTAAAGAGCTAACACTTTAAGCTAAAGATTTGAACAACTAAAGCAAATAAGAAATACATTCACTGCAACCTTTCAAACGTTCACACTTTTTACTCCTCTCTGCTTCTTATTGTCTCTTTGAAGGCTGGATTAATTAACTAAAACAATATTTATATATGAGCACCACAGGAAACTATAGCATAGATAACAATTATTTATTATTCGTATACCCGGGCCACATTATCAGAGGTTTGTTAACCCAGTCTTCAAAGAGACAATAAACCAGTCTAAACATTTTAATGTGAGATGCCAATTTAGGATGGCACTGAACAGAAGTCGTTAACAGCTACTGGAGGAGGAAGATGGGCTGTATTTACTTCTGAAAGAATTAATTTTATTTTATTTGCTACATTAGCCAAAGTATAAGAAAGTCTTAGAGTACCTTACTCCCTGCAATTCCCCTCCCATCTTTGTGTCCTAAATTTTTACTTTTTATTTCTATAAGTAGAAATAAAACATTTGAGATACTTAGGACTCTACTATAAATAACTGAAAGTTAAAAAAAAAAGCTTAAGGGTCTCCGAGGCTGTAAAGCAATAACTGTCATTAAAGCACTAGGTGGAGTAATGGGTTTCCAAATGTGGCGGCGAACAGGTAAACCAGAAACCAATGGATATATTTGGTTGGCCTCGTGTTAGATTAGGTGAGTGGATATAACACCATTAGAGTTGTCATATCTCAGGGGACACTCTGGTGCCAGTGCAAACAGGTGGACCAAGGAGCTCTCAACTCACTGGGGCAAAAGACGGGGGGCAGCCGCGGGCCGAATTCTTCTCTTTCGTCTATCTGCATCTTCTGTATCACGAAGGAAGGTGCAGGCTCCTGGGGTGCCGGCTCACTAGCTGAAAAACACCACGGTATTAATTTCATATATTTGCCAAATATTCATATGTTTGAGTCTTTCACTAATGTCTGTTGCCACCAGGTAATGTGTACCTTCCTTCACCGTTTTGCTTAACTAGCTCACATCAGGTGCTGAGGACACAGGGGCTGTGAACATGGGCCTGACCTTCAACCTCATGGGCTATAGAGCTGGGAAGTCAGTCACACAAGGACACGGGCAGCCAAGTGCACCAGTGTCTGCAACACAGGGGTGTGTATAGCATCCAAATCACCCACTACAAAATGAAGGGTTAAAAGACGTCCTCGAAGAAAGGTCATCTGAGAAAAATAAAATTTACAAATAGGGATATAAGACTATGTCCCAGCTCAGAAAGTTTAATTTCATTCAAAATGCATTATCAGAGGAGAAAAACGGAATATAAACAACTTATCATGTTCACATTAATAATCTTTTTTTAATAAAAAATGACTGTTTTCAGATAAAACAGATAAAAATAGAAAATGTTTGGAAAAATAAGCATCGAAAGTATTTATGATGGTTATCTCTGAGAAGCAGGATTCCAAAGGACTTAAGCTTTCTATGTTTTTATATTTCTAAATTCAAGTATATATGACTTTGTAATAAAATATAAGTTGGGTTTTTTCCACAGAAATAAAAAAGAGGCTGACATTTGTTATCACCTAAGAACAAACAATATTTTATACCACTATGTAACTATGTAAGGCTCTCAAAACTTATACCCATGTCCACCACAGATGGACAGGGCAGGCAGAGCACTCTGAGACCGAGATGAGAAATTCTGTCCATCCCCCACCCCAAGCATCTGAAAAGTGTTGCACCGTTGCAAGCTCAAGACGGCCTCCTTTCCTGGGCGAAACTCCCAGCTGGGGTAAACAGAACAAGCAGGACAAGCTACTGACCAAGCATTAGACTCATAGTAATGAGGGCAGACCCCATCTGCCAAATGCTGGTTGATCCAGAGCATACGATGTGCCCTAGAGAGAGGAATGCTGGCACAGCCTCTGTATACTTCATGACTAAATGTCATCCAGAATCCTAGCACCTCCTTATCAGCCAGGTTTTTAAAAAAAAGCATCATCCCCGATATGCCAAGGTTATGGGTTTGATCCCGGGTCAAGATATATGCCAGAATCAACCAATGATGCATGAATAAGTAAAGCAACTAATCGATGTTTCTCTCTCTCCCTCCCCCTTCCTCTCTCTCTAAAATAAATACATAAAGCTTTTTTTTTTTACTATTCTTAAATTCTTTTCAACCAGGATAAGCAGGAAAATCAACATTATCAAACACATCTATCCTAAAAATATACCAGAGATTTATACCAGACATATAAAACAAAACTCTGGTCTGCCCCAGCTGAAAATGTACAAGATTAAAACATCACTGATTGCGAATTATCATGGTTTAAAATTACACACTAAGCAAAGCAGCAGCTTCTCTAGAGACATCATTGTTTTCTTCTTTGGATCCCAAAGTCTGAAATACTGACGTACTGTGTGCCACAGATGATGTTTCCATCGAGGCAGTCTCCTGGGAACTTTTGAAGTCGGCCTCCCCGGTACCCTCCTGATCATCCTCGCTGTCGCCCTGCTCATCCTCAGAGGATGAGGACTTTTCTTCGGAGGAGCTGGCAAAGATGGCCTTGAATAAGTCCATGGATGGGCGGCTATCTTCTCCTGCAGTCTGTGACTCCGCACCTTTGTTTACCAGCTGCATTAACAGTGAAATAAGAGTCAGGAATAAAGGAACAAGAGTGAAAGGACCCAAACATTCTAGAACACACACACACACACACACAATGATGTTTGTGTTCACGTGCATGGCTCTCCACACCCACATACTGCATAACTAAACAATCGTCATACACAGCATTTATTTTTGTAGTGTCTCTGATTCAGAAACACTGCAGAATGTGGTGAATGGTAGAAGCAGCTGAAATCTCTTAGGGAGATTGGTCATTAACCAGAATTGCAGTGAAAAATGCAGTAGGAGTTAGCACAGTGCCTCTGTCCTGTTTTCAAGAGTCCATCTGAGCCTTCAGGGGTCCAATATTAAAGGTGCTGAAGACGGCCCACTCATGAAAATGCTGAAGAGAAAACTGGGCCCTCCACACAACGGGGAGGGAGCCAGGAACACATTGATAAAATGGACACAGAACTTCCCTTCTCAGCTACACATTGCCCTTCCTAAAAGAAGCTCAGATATGAACATTCATATTAACTAAATAAAGAGCCTGTAACTTTGTATGCACTCAATTCAATAAGCAAAAAGCAAAGGTGTGAAGAAGACACAGCTCCCACCCTCCAACAGCATATCACCTCTGGACACTGGGCAATCTAATGTGCTAAGCAGTACGAGAGAGCCCCAGGACTGGCCCAGATCACCATCCACTTCCGTCCTTCCATGTTCCCACTGGAGAACCTGCGTCAGGACTAGATCCGGACTCTACTACCCAGCTCTCCTCACTCTCAGCCAGTGGTCACTTCCCCATACCACACCACCTCCAGTTTCTGGAGCAAAGTTACAAATTCCTAATGAGGAAAACTGGTACAAGACAGTGGCATTTGTGGCTTTAAAGTAAACACTTTTCATAGAAAAAAATTAGACAGGAAAAGTATACCATTGCTCACTAAAAATAACCAGGGCACCTTGGAGAAAGGACTGATTCTAGAGCTAAAACTGAGAAATAAAGAGAGGAGTCCAGAACATTTTACTGAGCCAAAAAGCAAGGTCAGGCTCAGAGAATAAGAGGGATTCATCAAAAGGACACAAAGCCAACTTGAAGGGGCTCCAACTAGCCAAGCTAGTACAATCGGAGCATTAAATAAATATTGATAGTACCAAATTTATCTCTTTGGATAAAATAGGAAGCAAAGAAATAGTTTGATGAGAAGCTATTTCAAAGCTTCTAAATACTTATTAAAATAATTAAGTAAAAATTAATAAGAAATTATAAAGAAAAGTATTTATTAATTAGAAAGGGGAAAGATTAACTTTACTGTGAAAAACCTTGGCAGGCACCACATTGCAAAAATGATCAAAGTGAACATCACTAGTAAAGCGACAAATCGCCATCCTGCGTCACCCGGCAGGATCAATGAGAGCACACCGGCATCCCAGCTGAGGAGTTCCTACCACAGATTAAAAACTTGAATCTAGTCCCAACGTAACATCAGACAAGCCCAAATTGAGGAACGTTCTTCAAAATACTGCCTGCAATCTTCAAAAGTATCAAGATCATAAAAGCCAAGGAGAAACTGAGGAACTGCTCCAGATTGAAGGAGGCTAAGACATGACAGCTAAATGCTACAAGTGATGCTGAACTGAATCCTTTTTGCTATAATAAAGGACATTATTAGGACCTTGAATGGGTAGACCTTGAATGGGTCTGAGAATTAGACAGTAGTTACGTTTCAAAGTTAATTTTCTGATTTTGATGGATGTACTCTACTTATATAGGAGAATGTCCTTCTTTGAAGGAAACACAGGGATGATGTGGCTTTGATAACAGAACTATGGGATTAACCACCAGCTATGTCCCAGACCACTGGGAGGTACACATGCACAAAAGATCTGAAAAGTATTATAAGGGCTCTGAAAACTAGAGTGACATTTGAACCACAGCTCACAGAAGATTGGTTGGAACTTGCAGCCTGAACCTAACTAGGTCGATTGCCTGCTAAAGCAAAACAAAATGAAAATTCAGCATTCTCCTTAGAATCTGAAAAAGACCTAGGGTCTCATGACATAATATTCAAAATGTCCAGCATGCAATCCTAAATTACTTTTACTTGGTATACAAACAACCAGGAAAATCTCAACTCGCAAAGGACAATCAACAGAAGAAAACCCAAAATGACAAAAATGTATGCATTATCAGACAGACTTTAAATCAGCTTTTCAAACCATGCTTCAAGAATAAGGGCAAACAACTAGAAAGATAAAAAGGCCTCGGCAAAGGAATAAAAGATATAAAGAAGAACCAAATGGGAATTTTAGAAATGAAAAATAAAATAACCAGAATTAAAAAGCCACTGGATGAGTTCAATAGCAGGATGCAGATGACAGAGGAAAGAGTCAGTGAACTTGAAGACAGATCAATAGAAATTATCCGATTTGAACAACAGAGAGGGAAAAAAGGAACAGAGAGGAGTGAGAGTGTGTATAGGGAAAATATCTGAAAAAAATAATGGCTGAAAATGTCCAAATCTGGGGAAATACAGAATTAAAGAATCAAGAAGCTCAGTAAACCCCAAACAAAATAACCTCAAAGAAATCATGCCCAGACACATCACAATCAAACAGCAAGAGGAAAAATCACATCATATAAAGAGAGAAACAGTGATTTGAATGACTATAGATTTCTCATCAGAAATCAAGAAGCCAAAAGGAAGTGGTACAACATTTTGAAGGACAAAAAGAAAAGAACTGTTGACCCAGAATTCTATTTCCAGCAAAAATATCCTTTAGGAATGAAGATATTACAGGACATTCTCTGATTAAGGAAAATTAAGAAAATTAGCTGTTGGAAGTAGTCTAAAAGAAATGCTAAAGGAAGTTCCTCAGACAGGAGAAAGTGATAGAAAAGGGAACTTGGAACTTCAGGAATGAAGACAGGACAACAGAAAAGGTAAATACCTGAGTAACTAAAATACACTAATCTCTTCTCATCAGTTCTTTAACATTGAAAGCAAAAATCAAAACATTGTCTGAGCCTGGCCGGGCATCGCTCAGTGGTTGAGCTTCGACCTAGGATCCAGGAGATCAAGGTTTGATTCCCGGTCAGGGCACATGCCCGGGTTGCGGGCTCAATCCCCAGTCAGGGGCGTGCAGGAGGCACCCGATCAATGATTCTCTCATCATTGATGTTTCTCTCTCTCTCTCCCTTCCTGTCTCTGAAATCAATAAAGATATATTTTAAAAAACAAACAAACATTGTCTGATAAGGTTTTCGATATATGTACATAAGACAATATAAAACAGAGAGAAAAGAGACCTATATAGTGGTAAGGTTTCTACATTCCACTTGAAGTGGTAAAATATCAATTCAAAGTATACTGTGAAAAGGCAAGTGTACACATTGTAACCTCTAGAGTAATCACTAAAAACTAAAGAGAGTAAAAAATAATAGATAAATTAAAGTGGAATGCTAAACATTATTTAAGTAATACAAAAGAAGGCAGGAAAGGGAAAAGAGGGGAACCAAAAAGTAGAAATAGACAGAGAGCAAATAATAAAACTGTAGATCTAAATTCAAATATATCAACAAATTACCTTAAGTGTAAATGATCAAAACACAAATTAAACCATATAGATTATCAAATGTGGTTTTTTTAAATGACTCAATGACAATGACCTGCTGCTTATTAAAAAAAAAAAAAACAACTTTAAAGATAATGAATTAGATAAGTTAAAATGATGGAAAAATACAACTATGCAAATTACCAGGAATAAAGAATGATATTACATAATGATAAAAGAGTCAACTCACCAAAAAGATATAATAATCTTAAATGAGTATATAATTATCAAGAGAATTTCAAAATACCTGAAGCAAAAACCACTTTGGAATACAGCCTGGCAGTTTCTTATAAAGTTAAATCTGTACGTATATATTACCCAGTACTCCCACTACTAGATGTTTACTCTAGAGAAATACAAACTTATGTCCACATAAAATCTGCACATGACTGTTCATAACAGCTTTATTTATGACAGCCAAAAGCTAGAAACAACTAACGTCCTTAAACTGTGGTGCATCCATGCAACAGAATAGTATTCAGCAACAAACAGGAATGAACTATTGCTACATGCAAAATACTGGTAAATCTCAAAGGTATGATGCTGAATGAAAGAAACCAGTCTCAAAAGGCTATGTACGTATATCGCCTGATTCCATTTATATAACATTCTGGAAAGAAAAAAACTATAGAGACAGAGAAGAAATCAATGGGTGACTGAGGTTTGTGGTGAAGAGAGAGGACGACTACAGAGGCACAGCATAAGGAGGCTTTTTCACTATGTATCCTGACTATGGTAGTGATTACATGAATCTATATATGTGTAAAAACTCACTGAACTGTACATTTTGAAAGTCAATTTTAATGTAGCTTAATTTAAAAAGTAGAATAAGCCCTGGCCGGGTGGCTCAGTTGGTTGGAGCATCATCCTATACACCAGAAGGTTGCAGGTTTGACCCCTGGTTGGGGTGCATACGGGAGGCAACTGATCAATGTTTCTCTCTCATATCGATGTTCCTCTCTCTTTCTCTCTCTCTCTCTTTCCCTTCCTCTCTCAAATCAATGGAAACATGTCCTTGGGTAAGGATTAAAAATAATAATAAAGCATAAAAATAAAATTAAATTTAAATTTAAAAATAAAAAATTTTTGATGACACTATTAAAAATAAAACCAACTTTTTATTAAGTTCAACTTTTAACTATTAAAGCAGTAATTTTTTTTAAAAACCCAATGGATGTTTTCTCTACATTCTCCATAAAAAAGAATACTTGTTATTTGGAAAATTATATTTTTCAATAAAAATACATTGAATTTTGTTTCAATGGTTAATGCTAAGTGAAAGTCATTCTAGGCAGAGAAGTTTATAACCCCTCCTCAAATGATTTAAGCTATGACCCAAATTGTTGGATTGTAGAGCAGGTGGTGGCGAACTACATCCCAGGGGCCAAATCCAACTCACTGCCTGCTTTTGTAAATAAGTTTTTATTGGAACATAGATGTATCCAATTGTGTTCACATTGCCTGTGGTTCCTTTCACACTCAACAGCAGGATTGAATAGTTGCAATAGAGACTATGGCCCACAAAGCCCTTAATATCTGGCCTTTCACAGAAAAAGTGTGCTGGCCCCTGCTCACCAGAGAAAGATAAAGGCCACAGCTAGCCTGGCAAAGAGAACTGGGTCCAAATACCTTTTCTGAGAGTGAGTCCTTCACATGCTCTTCCTCTTTGTTTACTAATGGACTAGACTCTTGTTTAAGTGGGCCAACTTTTGATCTGGCCAAACTTAAGAATTCACTAATGGAATCTTCTTTCTTTTCTTGTTTAGATGTATCCCATCTGGATGGTTTTCTTGATTCTGAAAAGTAGGACATAGACATAATAGCAGAATTAGCAAGCAAAAACAAGTTCTTCATTACAGCTCTTTAATTCATTCAAGAACATCAGTGACCCTGCTATAGGCCAGGCATTGTGCAAAGTGTGGGGCATGTGGCAGATGCTGAGGCAGAGTACCAACCCCAAATAGGATGCATCCGGACCATTACAACATGAGCTAAGGTATCCATCTGAGCAATTCTCTTAAGGGAGGGAGAGTTTGCACTATATGTATCCTTAGGATTAGATGACCTTTTATTTCTATCTTCCCAACAGACTAGGGATTGAGACCATGGTCAGCACATGGATCTGAGGAAGTCCTACTCACTATCAGGACCTTGGTGCGGCAGTGCTTTTTCACTTGATGTTTGAGTTGTAGGCAAGGAAGCTGTCTCTGGGAGTGTCAGAAAGTTGAAGACTGAGTATTTGTCACGTTTCACTCTTGGTAAGCCAACTAAAGTTGAACTGGGGGTTGAAAAGAAAAAATATGAATATAATTTTAATAACAACTGTGAGAATAAAAATTTAATTCCTATAAAGCTTTCCATGTCATGTTTTTCACAAGTAGCTCTTCTATTTGGCTATAAAGGTCCCCTAAGAGGTTTAAAAATTTAAAAATTTATAATAGATGACTTTAGTACCCATTAGTGTTTTCTTTATTATAGTAAGAGCTAAAATTTAACTTTAAAAATTGATTTCCATTAAGGAAAACTTCCACTGCTAAAAATCTAGTAGACCCTGAATAGCACAGGTTTGAACTGCGCAGGTCCACTTATCCACAGATTTTTGTCAATAAATACCATAAAGGTAGTTTCCTTATGATTTCCTTAACATTTTATTTTCTCTAGCTTACTTTATTGTAAGAATACAGTATATAATACATATACCATACGAAATAATGTGTTGACTGTTTATGTCACCCATAAGGCTTCTGGTCAACAGTACTATTAGTAAAGTTTGGGGTGAGTCAAAAGTTATACGTGGACTTTTGACTGCACGGTGGGGGAGATCAGAGCCACTAACTGCTGCATTGTTCAAGGCTCGGCTGCATACTTAAATCTTCTGACAAAGTCTCTGATTCAATTATATATGCTTTCTTGTGGTGTTTATAATCAAATAAGAAGTACTAAACTTTATAAAGGATTAGAAAACATAACTAACATTTTAAATGTAAACTATATAAGCATCATTGAAAAGGTAGCAAATCAGACAAGTTTTATAACTTGACATACCTGTGTTTCATAACTTCAATATGGACTAAGTTTGCTATCTGGATGTTTGTTAATATTTTTAGTAATAAATTAATAGAAGTTAAATTTGTACAATTTGCAACTCAAGTATTGTACAAGTAAGTTCACCTAGAAAAGGGGGATTTTACATGAGTATGTAAGCAGAAAATTAGCTTTAATATGGGGAATAAGTACTGATGGAAGCACAGGTTTATCCAACTTACTCTGGATAAGGGTCAGGGACATTAAACCTCTTACATAGAAGCTTGTCAGGGTGCCATTCAAATGTGTCTCGGGTGAGCTTTCCAAACATCTTCATCTTCACAGCAGAATGCTTGTCACTGACATCATTCTGGGAAAAGACATTCACTCTCGTTCATCAAGTGGTCACACACTGACCTGACTGCTCTTCCATTTAAAAGTACTCAAGCACTCTTTCAAAATTACAAAACCGCTTATGCTACATTTTTGCTAAAGTATACTGGGAGCATAAACCTAACTTCTAATTCTCCAATGCCATGTATATTTTTATCTTTTCACTGAGGGATTTAAAATATTTTGCTATGCAGTGTTTTAATTTTAAAATGCACCAGGTAGGCCCTGGGTAGCTCAGTTGGTTAGAGCATGGTCCCGATAGCCCAAGGTTGCAGGTTCAATCCCCAGTCAGCACACATACAAGAATCAACCAGTGAATGCATAAATAAGTGGCACAACAAACTGATGTTTCTCTCTCTTTCTCTCCCCGTTCCTCTCTCTCTAAAATCAATCAATAATTTTTTTTTTTAAATGCACCAGGTAGGGACGTGATGGCAACAGACCTCTTGGTCTCGAGGAACTTCCACTTGATCTGAATCGTCGACCTCCTTGGCATGAGTGAACCTGGAGGACAAGGTCGAATGGGAAGATGCATACAGCACGGCTGCCCGGGCAAATTCCTCCCGTTCACGGCCTCGCTCCCACTCTGTCATACTGGGATCCAGACAATGTTCCAGTGCATCTACGGTACAGAGAATAAGAAACAGCTTCACTCTTAGGAAAAACATGCGGCTCAAAGGGGAACATCTGGTGGCACCACTAGGTCCCTACAGATTTCATCAGAGACGAAAAATCCTCACTCTGGTTTTTAAGAGCATGGTGAGGAGGTACTTGGCAAGTATTACTGCTCATTCTCTCAAAATGATGCTTCTTTTGAATTCCACTGCATACATTAGAGAAAAACATTTGGGAACTAATGCTCGATTAAATCTTCAAAGCAAGGAACCTGTTACCACCCCCAGACAATAAGTTCATCCCAATTACATTCCTAAATTTTGGCAGAAAAACATTCCTTTCTCTAACTTTTTTATTTTTCCAACTTTTTTTTTTTTTAATTTAACAAATAAACGTTAGGGGTCTGGATTCTTAGTAGGGAGTTCAAGCACAGTACATAAAGATCTGCTTTGGAAAACCCTTTCATCTGCTATGTCTCACAAGGACTGCTGCGTACAGTGGCCAGCCCTCTCCCCAGTCTTGCCATATGTATTTACTTCATAGATCACAGTGATTTTCTACCCCGTGTAATGGTTCGGCAACCAGCTCTCCCCAAATTTTAAGCTATGATTTAGGGCTGGGTGGTTAAGACCTTAAGATAAAGTGGGAGATGGCCTTGTTTTCTCAGTGTGAAATGCAACGCTTGCAGAAGTCAAGCATTTGCAAACAGTAGAGGGTCTGTAATTGAAGACTGGCGACCACGGCATGTTCTCTAATTAAACAGCTGGCTTTGGGACCTGAGAGAAACAGAAACATAAGCCAATTGTTCTTGTTTCCTAAGGTCAAAACCAAGGCCTGCATCTCTGCACCGCTGGCAGCAGGACGAAGCACCCTGGCAGAGCAGGGTACTTCAATTTTAAATCTGGGGCGAGGTCAGCATACCAAGAGCCCCGCTGCTGGGTGAGATGTGGGAGGCTGAGGCCTGGCACCCACCTTTCTGGCCCCGTTTCACATTTACTAAAAACTTTTCGTATCGTTTTTGCTTCTCTGGATCTTTGGCAAAAGGTTTGAAGTTGCTGGCTTTTGTGGTGGCTGCCCCACCACTCAGTGCCATGTGCCACGAGCAGTGTGCGCCGTCTGGAGGTGAGGGCTGGTTTCTGCTGCTTGCGGCATTCTGGGCCAGACTCAGGGCCTTGACCTGAGCTGCTTTAAGGTCAGTGGCCTGCTTCATTTCTTTGAATCGCTCTTTATCTTTTTGGGATAGAAATTCTAATACTGAAGTAGCTGAACCTAAATAAAAACAGTAACAGGAAGAGATGACAGTATCGTTAAGACAAGTATACTTACATTTTTCTGTACATAGACTTTCAATATCACAAGTTCACGTAACTGGACTATTTTACATTTAGTGTTTCATCTGTATTCACATGATTCCTGTAAACCAGACAGTACTAAAACAATGAGGCTCCTATTTCACAATTGGCAAAAATGAAGGTTAGTACTTGGATGTTTATCAGGCCAGCGAGTGGTCCCAGAAGGAGAAAGCTGACATCTTGAACTCTGGACCTCCAGTCCATGGTAGCCACCCTTCCACAGTCCTGCCCAGCACAAGCCCCGGTTCAGAGCACAGCTACCCATCATGCACCCACTCGTGCCGCAGATGCTCACTGAGCACTCATTCCATGCCAGACACTGGGCTGGGCTGGGAGGGCAATGCAGGCAGGGTCCCGCTCTCACTGATGAGGGAGAAGGACATTAAAGAAGCCAAAAGTCAACACCAGAGGACTGCTATGAGAGGAGGAGAGGAGGACTGTGGGAAAACATAGGGTGGTGTGATTGAGGGCGACTTAAGTGAGAGGGCTGGCTGAGAGGGGGAGATGACTAGCTTATATGGTGGGCACGGAAGGCCTGGAAGGTCCGTCTAAAGAGATAATATTTGAGGTAACTTCTGAGTAAAAAGAAGGATCCAACAAACAAGGGAAGAACAGAGGTAGAGGAAGCGGTAAACATAAAGGCCCTGAGTGGGCATCTTGGTTGGCAGGTTCAGAGGGCAAACAGGAGGATCAGGAGGTTAGACCACAGTGGGTTAAGGGAAAGTGGTGTAAGATGTGGCTTGAAACATAGACAGGGATGGATCCAGAGAGCCTTGTGGAAAGTCCAGATTCTCTTTAGTTAAGTACTGGTGGCACTGGCCAAGTAGCTCAGTTGGTTAGAGCATCGTCCTGATACACCAAGGTTGTGGCTTAGATCTCCAATCAGGGCACATACAAAAATCAACCAATGAATGCATAAATAAGTGGAACAACAAATCTATGTTTCTCTCTCTCTCTCTCTCTCAAATCGATTTTTAAAATAAGAATCAACTAATGAATGCATAAGTAAGTAAAACAACAAATTGATGTTTCACTCTCTCTTCAAAACCAATAAGTAAAAATAAATAAACAAAAAAAAAAGTAGTAATAGAGCATTTTAAGGGGGATAGTGATATAATTTGGTTCACCTAGCTACTGTTGAGGGGGATGGGCTGCAGAGGACAAATAAGGACCAAATCAGGAGGCTATTGCAATAGTCCAGGTGAGAGTAGATGGGCATTCAGACCACGGGGGAAGCAGCAGAAATGCAGAAAAGTAGATGGAGTCCCCGTGCCTATTAGGGGTAGAAATGAGAGGACTTGCTGATAACTGGGTAGGGTCAGGGGAGGGAGGGAAAGAGAAGAGCAAGAATCAGGATTCCTACATTCTGATCCGAGCAGTGGGTCACTGGTGGTACCATTTACTGTACTAAGAAGGGGCAGACTGGAGAAAAAGCAAGTTTGAGGAAAGAAGTGGAAACCAAGAGTTCTGTTGGGGTCTATTACATTTGAGATACCTGTTAGGCTCCCAAAGGGCAAGTATAAGTTCATCTCTCTTAGTGGGTCTTTCTGCTCCAACATACAGGGGATTCTCCACATCTGTCTATACTTTCACATGCACTCATTCCTTCAGGCTTCCAGGAAAAGTGCTATAGTACCCTTTTCCCCTGAGGAAAAAATCCTATGGTCCCAGGCTGTACAGAGAAAGTGAAGGTACACATGTCCCCGGTCTTTACCACATTCCTGAACAATTATTAAAATCTGAAAACTGCTACCCTGGCTGTTGTGGCTCAGTGGTTAGAGCAAAGGCCTGAGCACCAAAGGGTTACGAGTTCTATTCCCAGTCAAGGGCACGTACCTGGGTTGCAGGTTTGATCCCAGTCAGGGCCCATGTGGAAAGCAACCAATCGATGTTTCTCTGTTTCTCTCTCCCTCCCTCCCTCTCTAAAAATCAATGGAAAAAATATCCTCGAGTGAGGATTAACAAAAAGCAAACAAACAAAAATCTGAAAACTCTGAGCTTAAGACAAAGGTTGTAATTTCAATGACACAACTCAAACTAATGGTGGGAAACAAGTCTTAAGAAGTAAAGGATGTATACTTATATGTGCCATTCACAATAAACAATTTTATTCCCACAGTTTGGGAATACAAAATCTTGGAAAAATTTCAATGGGAAAGCATCTTTCCATTTTGATTTTGATCACTCAGAATTATAATAAATGCAATGATTTATTTTTTATTTTTAAGAAATTCTTTTTTTTTTTTTAAATATGTCTTTATTGATTTCAGAGAGAGGAAGGGAGAGGGAGAGATGAAAGCACCAATGATGAGAGAGTCATTAATCGGCTGCCTCCTGCATGCCCCCCACTGAGGATCAAGCCCGCAACCCGGGCATGTGCCCTGACCAGGAATCGAACCTCGAGCTCCTAGATCCTAGGTCAATGCTCAACCTCTGAGCCATGCCGGCTGGGCTAAATTTAATGATTTTAATCTTCTCCATGACATACCTTGAATAGGTGTTTCTCCTAGCAACTCTCCCCGCTTGGAGGCATTCAGTTGGTGCCTACTATGTGTCCCTGGGTCATGTATTGACTTTCCAGTTGATTCTGATAATACTTGAAGTAAGTGAGAGTTTTTGGAAGTTGCAGCTACCACAGGTCTGAAATAATGCACTGGTCGATAGTCTCTTGGCAATTCAGGTGGTGGATAAATCTTCAAAAAACAGAACAAAACTCTGAAAATACAGGCTGTACAATGATCATGTTTGATTCAAGCAAGAAAACCCCTTACCTCTGAGCGTTATTAACCCCAGCCTTTCCTAGACTAACATTCAGCAGGTAGGTAGGCAGCACTGGGAACAGATTGTCCAGGTGCCCAGCCAACATCCATTCTGGATCTGGATGGTCACCAGAACCACAGTTCAAACGAGACATTTTTAATATCACCCCTGCCCACTTCTACACAGAGATGCTAACATGCATGTTTCGTATAAGAACAAAAACTATGACAACAGCTAACAGGATATACAGGCCCACGTGCAGACCTCGCCTACTGTAAGTCAGAAATTTTAGAAAAGTATGATTCAAGGTATAGAAAAAGTAACTTTAAGTTACTTTTAAATTCAGAAATTTTTTCTGGTTATGTTTCAGTTCCAAATTGGAACTTCAAGCCTTATTTTTTTATCTGAGGTATTTTTAATTCAAAAGCTGACTGAGCCCTGGCTGGTGTGGCTCGGTTGGTTGAGTGTTATCCCATGCACTGAAAGGACACTGGCTCGATTCCCAGTCAGGGCACATGCCTGGGTTGTGGGGCTCAATCTCCAGTAGGAGGCAGCCAATCGATGTTTCACTATCAGGGAGATGTTTCTATGATTGTGTGTCTCTCTCTCCCTCCCCCTTCCTCTGTCTCTAAAAAAAAATCAATTAAAAAAAAAGCTGACTGAACTGAAATTGAAATATAGTATTTGGGAAACTCAGGCATTAATGATGGCAGAAGAGATAAGCTAAAAGAAAGGATTAGAGAAGCATTTGAGATCTTGCTTCCTGTCAGATGTTGTTAGTTTTGGCTCAAATAAACCCTTTATAAAAAAATTTTTTTTAAACCCATTAGACATTTTTTAATTACTGCATTAAATGGTCTCTTTTGCACTTGGTCTAACAAACATATATTTATGGACAGTTCTATGTAAGCTGTTTTCTAGATTTTTCAGCGGCCTGAAACCCTGAGCTCTGTAACCAGAGAGGAGCTGAATGCCCTGTGGCATGAGTTCTCAGCTCCAGCTGCACACTGGGTTCACCTGAGGCTTTTAAGAGTAATGATGCCCACATCCCACCCCACAAAGTCAGCAACAACTGGAGTTTCCCAAGGTTCCCAGGAAGTTGCAAGGTTCCCAGGTGGTTCCCTGGGGGGCAGCACCTGGCATGATGAAAATCCATAAAAGAGTAGTATTACCACTGTTAGGAAATCACATTTTTTATCATCTTAGTCTGACCACCTTCTCTGAAAAACAGACTCCCCAGCCAGCCAGCAAACACTCTCATGTTACCAAGACACAAAAATCCCGTGGAGCATGGCAGAAAAGAGGTGCATACACCCTAGTATTCTTCATAACCTCCATCAGATTCACAGCACTTCAAAGGTGGGGTTAAAAACTAGGTGAACACAGCCCTCTTGTCAATGGCTCACGCTCAAAGCCCTACTCCAGCGAGGAGCACCTCAGGAACCCCCGCTCTGTCTGCCCACTTAGGGCACTCTGCCAGTCAGTGACCTTGTCTATCTTGCACCCTCACTGAATAAAAGCTACTTTGGGGTCAGGACTTTGTCCTATTTATCCTTGACCCTGGAATTAAATGAGTACTTCTCAACCATTTTTATGCTCCCCTTTCATAAATGTAAAATTCGCCTTCTCCTTTGACATATTTGACATTTCTGATGATAACAGCAGCTTACTATGCACCCAACACTGTTTTAAATGTATCCTGCTCACGATTACAACACATTAACTATTACCACTAAACCAACCACAGCCACTGTAATATCGAACGCAGTTTCTCAGGCTGCACTGCTACCGGCCGCCCCTGTTCTGAAGAACCACAGGCCAAGCCACAGAGGCACAAATGTTTGCTGAATGAAAAACAAAAAGCGCATTACAAAGTGTGGAATAATCTGAAAAAAGGATGCCAACAAGGCAAATGGCCAGGCACCCTCCTGAGTTATCAGCACCCACAACTAACTTGTGATGTCCACCTAGGAACAGGTGACTCTGAGGGTGTTAAAGAGTACTGCTTGGCCTAAGCTGTAATAGAATAGCATTAAAACAGGACTATCTGGAAAAGCACACAGAGTTGTCCCTGAGACCTGACCTACATGTACAGGCTTCTCCCTTCCCCTTGCCCAGGCAGGGAGCCCAGGGAACCTCACACGTTAGTTAATACGCCTCACAGCAGGACTCAGGGCTGGGGGTCATTACAGCTTTCTGAAAGATTTGTACTTTTCCTTAAGTTACACTGTCCCTAGAATTTTATCAATTCCATTCTCCCACCAGTTTCTAATGTAATTTCTTTTTAATGGAAATAACCACTCACTTGAAGTTTGGGTTTAAAAGATGAGCAGTTGGCTGTTTTGAATACATTGTGGCTACTGACTGCTATTTCTAAGACAGAATACGTTTTCCTCAACGATCACTGGTAACAAGGCTGGTGCTTTTGAAAACAGAATTTATTTACCATTCCAGTTGTTGATACAATAACTCAGATTACATAATAAGTATTAAAAGCACTAAACCAGAAAAAAATATATATAAAAAAATTCTTACTTTCTTAGAAGACAAAGGTTTAGAAGCCAAGGAAAATCCATCCAGTATTTTGCCAATGTATCGAAGATCTTTCTCTGATTCTACAAAATGATGTCATTGATTAATTTCAGAAGCATAGATAAGAATAAGACAGACGTCAGTTTTTTTATCTCTAAGAAACACAAATACTACAGGTAACATGTGATATCACACAGAGATAGCAGCAAAGGAGGAAATACCTCTGTTGACTCTGGGAGCTGGGCCCACACCACCCACAGCTGATTAGGCTGCCCAGGACCCAAGGTTAGAGGCCCAACGCTAAGGGGCACCAAAAAATATACTCTGTGTAGTAAAAGCTCTCAAGAAAAACCATCAAGAGAACAAGTGTGGATAAAAGTAAAACCATGACTGTGAGAGGGTCATTTCTAAAACTGGGTGAAGAACCCTAAGGAGGCTGCCTCCCAGTTTCCTTAGCAACCATCCAAACAGGGAACAAAAGGAACTACAACCGGGTCAGCGCGTAATCTAATCTTAGCACAAATTAAAAGGTACTTTTGTCCTTTTCTGAAAAATGAAACTCTAACAAGAGATAAAGATCACTAATTCAAGAAACAAAATGACCAGACGCCCTCTGACTTGAAGCCAGGGATGGTCCCTTGGTCGCAGACACAGCCCCACCGACAAAGGCCCTTTGATTACCAAGGATTTCCTGCGCATGGTGGCTCTGCCAAAACTCCACACGCACAAACTGCATTCTCTGCAGCCAAAGCCCCTCCCCGTGACCACCTCAGCGCAGCCACAGCTGGCGTTTAGACCTCCAGCAGACACAGCTGCCCGCATGCACAGCCGGGTAACTCTCCTCCCCCACAAAATCACTCTTTGTACTTCAACTCCTGTTGAACTTTTGTACCAGCTTCTGGAGGTTCCTAAGATTCTGTACAGTAATTTGCTATTAAATTTCACATTCTTGCTATTTTCTATTCTTTTAAAACCCTGCAATTTTACTTTTATGAATTTATTCTGAATATACAGCAAATGTGCACAAAGAACCATAAGGTATTTACTATAGCCCTATCGATCAGGGGGGAAAAAATTAGAGCAATTCAAAAATCAACCATTATGACTGGCTGACTATAAATTTACTCAGTGAAAAACCATACAGTCACCCTGGGCAGGTGGCTGGGTTGGTTGGAGCATCGTCCCCTACACCTAAAGGTTTGGTGTGTACAGCGAGGCAACCAACTGATGTTTCTCTCTCACCTCTCCCTCCTTCTTTCTCTCCCTTCCTTTCTCTCTAAAAAAAAAAAAATTAAAAAAAAATCAATTAAAAACAAAAAAGAGAAACCATAAGGTCAAAACTATAGATGTTGTGGCCCTAGGGGTGGCACAGAAGAGGCAGCTGTGGGAGGGGGTGACAGCAGAGAGGGCACAAGGATAAGGGGAGGCCGGGGAGCCCAGGGAGACACCCGCCCAGGCTTGACGCGGGAAGGGGTGGGGTCAACAGTCAGGCAAAAGTGTTATATAAAGGAAAAGCCAAAGATTTGGCTGGGAGGGCAATTTAAATATGTATACTTATTACAGATCAGCAATTATTATACAACGAATATGTTAATGTTAGTAATATAGCATTGTATTAATATATTGACATATTAACATAATTAACAATTAGCATATTTACTATATTATCTATAATATTACATATTATAGCATTGATGTAATATGTATTATTATATAACTTCTTTTAGGTTATAGAAATGATAACTTAGTACATAATTTTGAAAATATAAAGGTAAAGCAAAAAATATAAAAGTGAGTAAAAGGTAGAAAATAAAAGCAGTCTAGTTATCATCCAGAGGTAACGCCAACTAACATTTGGGCGCCCAGCCTTCCAGCATCTTGTGAAAACCTGGGTTCTCTCTGTGGCGACAAGGACAGGCCACTCACTCAGCGTGGTGGCTGGGTGCCAGGCAAGGTCTAAGCCCTCTACGTACATTACACTCTCCACGGGACAGTCATGCCACTGTCATGCCCACTGTCCAGGCAAGGACGCCGAGGCACAGAGAGGTTAAGTAGCTTGTTCAAGGTCATGGCTGAAAAATGGGGAGAACCAGGACTGAAACCCAGGCAGGCAGTCTTCAGTTTGTGTTCACAACCACTAAGCAAACTACCTCTTAAAAACTGTTCTGCACCTGCCTTTTCTCTTCTAGAAATGTAAAATCGGTATCATTTTGGGGAGCGATGCTTAGATTATTTCAACAGTATGATCTCAGATGTAGTCTACAAGAGTTAGATCAAATTTTATAACTACAGCTAAAAATGTCTGAATAGATTGTTTTTATCTCAACTCTCATCTCCTTTATTTATTAGGTAGTTATTACTGTAACCGAAGAATAGTAGGTACCATTTATTCAGTCTTTGAGGCAGGTGCCAAACACGGAGTTATGCCGTTTAATCCTCACAAAACCTGAGTGTAGATTTTGTCCTCACTTTACAAATGATGCCCAGAATGGTTACAAGCCTTGCCCAAGGCCACACAGCTGGGAAGGAGAAAGCAGGGAGCCGATCCAAATCCGTTTCTGATTGGCTCCAAATCACACGCTACTAATACCTGTGTCACACTGTCTCCTCCCTACACCTTTTCTGAATTGAGAAATTAAAATACTACCAGCCGTTGCAGGGTTCAATCCCTGGGTCAGGGCATATACAAGACTCAACCAATGGCCCTGGCCAATGTGGCTCAGTGGTTAGAGGGCTGGCCCACCCACCAAAGGGTCGCGGGTTCAATTCCTGGTCAAGGGCACATAGCTGGGTTGCAGATTCGACCCCTGGCCCTGGTCCAGGTGCGTGCGGAGGTAACCAATTGATTTGTCTCTCTCACATCGATGTTTCTCTCTCTCCTCCTCCTCCTTCCCTTCCTTCTACTCTCTCTAAAAAATCAATGGAAAGCCCAGCCAGTGTGGCTCAGCGGCTGAGCATCGACCTATGATCCAGGAGATCAAGGTTCGATTTCAGGTCAGGGCACATGCCCGGGTTGCAGGCTTGACCCCCAGTGGGGGGCGTGCAGGAGGCAGCCGATCAATGACTCTTTCATCATCGATGTTTGTATCCCTCTCTCCTTCTCCCTTCCTCTCTCTGAAATAGATAAAGGCATATTAAAAAATAATAATGAATTTAAAAATCAGTGGAAAAAATATCCCCAGGTAAGGATTAACAACAACAAAAAAAGAGTTAACCAATGAGTGCATAAATAAGTGGAACAACAAATCAATGTTTCTCTTTCTCTCTCTCCCCATTCCTCTCTCTCTCTCAAAATCAATCAATAAAAAAAAATTTAAATACTACCTAGGTTCTGAATCACTATAGACTCTGACGTGAAATTCAAGTTGTGTTGACAGATGTCCACCTCTTTGTCCAATAAGAGCCTCCTAAGAGCTGGGGACACAAGCAGAAGACAGGCTGGCTGCCAAGCTCCATCTTGCTACGCTCAGTGTTCCTACTACCGAGTCGCCACACCTGGCCTTCAGACCCACTGCTTGAGCTGACCTACTTTGACCACGTGCCTAACTCCTCGAGCTGGAAGTGCTTCCCTCTGACCCTGCCAGCTCTTACCTGCCCACACGCGTGCTCCTTCCGATTCCAGGCCTCTTCTTCCTCCCCTCCTTGGCCCTGTCTGGATAACTGGCGTGGCTCTGACCCATTCTAAATCCTGCGTCTGTCTTACTTCCCACACTGGGCCTCTCCTCCTACTTTGTTTCTCACTCTCCATCTCTGACCAACAGCCCCCTACTCCTCGGAGGCTGCCTCTGTCACATCAATCTCGCAATCCCTTCTCCCAGATAACCTCACACTGGTCCTGCCATCAGCCTTGGGTCTATGGAATCACCTTTCTGACTCTGGTATTGCTTGGGCGCTGTCCAGCCATAGAGTCCATCTCCAGGCTCCTCATCCTTCAGAACAGTGTCATACTTGGACAGAGTTTCTGTGGCATAGATGTCATCGTCTTCCTCTTCCAAGGCACCAACACCAAAGGCCTTCGGAAACAAGGTTTCAAACAGCATTACAAGTGTCAGGGTATGTTTGCGTTAAAGGATAAGCTACTTTAAGGATGTAACTGAACAGGTCACATTAGCACAGTAAGGTCACCAAGAGAGGAGCAAATGGGGGACCCAGGTTAACACAGACTCAAGTCCTTTGGGTTACAATGACAGGTGTGAGTGCCACACCCAGCAGCAGCTATAGGTCTAGGTCCTAACGTGGGCAGAGGAATGGAGGACACACGCAAGCAGCAGTGCAGGAAGTGAAATGGGGCCCCCAAAATAAGAAAGGAAGAGTGTTCATCTGTGTTCGATATGACCTGTGGACACAGCTGGTAACCTGGTTCTGGAGACCACCATACTCTAATAGCTGCTGTAAGGATGCCTAATCTCTGTGGGAAATGATCTCCAACAAGTATCCCTTTTTGTTAAAATAACTAGAAAAACAATAATGGCATTTTCTAAATGTAACTTAGAAACAAAAAGTAATAATGACATTTTCTAAATGTAATTTAGGAAGGGACCTCTGAATCAATTTGAGAGGACAGGCAATCAGGAAAAGCTCTCCATCTCCTCAAAAGTACAAAGCAAGTCTCCCAAGTGAAACTTACACCTACACTCCTCGAGCTGGAATGTAGGGCTGGCAGCACCAGGAAATGGTCCAAGAGGGAGTCAAACTTGGACGTGAACTTGGGAGAGGCAGACTGAAATTCAATTATTACCTAAACCAAAGGGGTAAGTGTGGTTTTCTGCTCAGTTCCACAAGAGCGTGAAAAAGCAGTCCTCGCTCCTGGGAACACACAAACTCCACCAAGAACATAGGTCACAGGATCTCAGGAGTAAGTATTCAAATCACGTGGGTGCACTTTACGTGTCTTCAGAAGAGATCCGAGTAGTCAATCAATAATGACTGCCTACCATGGGCAAACATAATACGGAAAGTGTTCTCATTTGTCAATGGTTCCATGTTTATAAAACAGAAACTCTTTTACCTGGCCTGAAATTCCCAATTTTCTTCCTTTATTCACCCCAGTATCTCCGAGAAGATCGCTGGTCTCCTGGGGTCTCCCACTAAAAAGATTAAGATGTTCTCCCGAAGTTCCAAACAATGCCCGGTGGGGATCTAGGCCCTGGTAAGCCAGTCCATGCACATTATCTTTAGGTGTGAAATCCACAGGTGTGACATCCCTGGGGGCAAAGGTCACATTTCCTGGCAGGTAGTCGTCATCTTCATCCTATTTAGAAAGTGGAACGAAGATGAGTCACCGCCTCTAAAATGCTATTTTCAAATGCAGTGATTCATTCCAAACAGAACCACCACCAACATTCATCTCCACTGTTACAAATCACTAAACCAAGTCCCTGAACAAGGCGATACTAAACACAATTCCATTTTAAGAATCTAAACAGACTTGGGATGTCTATGGTGCTGGCAGTGCCGAATACAGTATCTGACATTATAAGGATAGTTTTGCAGTGTGGGTATTTCACTGTAATGGGATATGATGGATTTCAAAAATTGTTTCCAATCATTTACAGATGATGTATTGTAGAATTGTATACCTGAAACCTGTATAACTTTATTAACCAATGTCATCCCAAAAATTCAATTAAATAAATAAATAAAGACAACTTAAATAGTAAAAAAAAAAAAAAAATTTGTTTCCGACCATAAAATTTCACATTCATGAAGTAACAAATGCTACTGTACCACACTGAAGGTCAGTCATCCCATACAATATACCTCAGAGTCTTCGGAGCCTCCAGGAGGTAATGCACAGCCATAGATTTTTACTCCAGGATCTACAAGAAATTTCAAATGCATCAGTCATGAGCAACTGAAAAAATAGAAAACCGAGTTGCTGACGCTCTTTAGAGACACAGGGCTGTGCTTGTAAAAGGCGCTACAGCATTAAGGTCTGAGACTGAACATCCAGGAATTCTTTTCCACCAGCCCCTGATCCACCCACACTCTGGCAACAATGTGCTAAATGATTAACTACTACTGCTCCAGCACCAGGGAGAGCCCAAAATAATTATTGCTGCTTCCAAGAGTTCACAGTCTGGCTGGGGAGACCAAGGGCAAGAAATAGAAAATAATCATGTTAAGCTGTGACACAGTTTTGGCAGAAGTAGGAAACAGTTTCATATACTCCTGATGGGAATGTAGACTAGTACAACTCTTCCAGAAAACTATTTCACATTACACACAAAAAGCCTTAAAATACATGCAAACCACCCAGCTACTATGTCTAGAAACATGTAGCCATTAAAAAGTATTAGGATTAGGGTTAATGACAATCAATATACACACATACCAGGTTTTTGTCGGCGTGGTCTTCTCTTTACTCGAGGACCAATTCCTTGTCCTTCCTTCCAACCCATTTTTCTTAGCAATTCAAAACCAACAGATAATCTAGGAGATCAAGGCATTGAAAATGAACTTTTTATAACACTAGAGCACAGCAGGAAGTAAGCAGCCTTTGAGTTCCTGCCCAGCGGATACACTTGGCCTACCTGAGCCCTTCCCCCCATTCGTGTTAGAACTGCACAGCCCTGCCCTTCTGGACCTGGGGAAGCCGATTAGAATCTCTTCTCCTGGGCCCAGAATGGGCACATAGCTACTCTAGATGATCCTTGTCAAGCCTTCAGCTGGGAAGCCATGACAGTCTGAGGCTGCCACATCAGGCCACATGCCCAGGAGCAGAACAAGGAGGTGTGCGAAGGAGAGAGGGGAAAGAAGATGGAGCTCTAGGGCACTCCATGCAGCAACAGTGCAGGGCCCTCTAGGGAAGACACCCCTTTGCACTCGGGTCAGGTGAAGAAGGCTCGTCCCACTAGCAACCAAGCTTTCCCTACATAAGCTCGCTATACATATGCAAAGCAGTGATTTCAAGATCAGAAAAGTCAAAATTAAATTCTTCTCACGTTGCTGGTGCTATGAGGTCATCGAGCAGAGTGGCTCCAGGAATTGGGGCAGTAGCAGCTGCTAACTGCCTGGCCTTTTCTCGTATTTTATCTTTGGTTTTGGAAGCAAAATCATCTGTGGTAACAATTGCTTTAGGTGCTATCCCAAATT